>NC_049981.1:2141332-2186412 GCF_000003815.2 Branchiostoma floridae | reverse complement strand
CATATTGCACAGATGATTTTGTTTCGTCTAATATTCTTTTCTTTATTTAAGACGAGGTACGAGTACAAGATAGCAAGAATCATACAGTCATTACCCATAGTCATTACCTAAGATATACAGATAAACGAATCATGTTTTTTAAGATAGGCCGTGCTGCTTTGATTATATGGATGACATCCTCTGGGAACTCATGCGAGCGTGTGAATGAAAAAGTTTGGCTAAAAAGTTGCCTTCATTTTGAAATCTTGAACATGAAAGCTGAACTGTACACACAGTATGGTATACCAAACAATAGATTCTTCACTTCTGTTCTTTTACATATCATTCTTTGACCTTGGAATTTACCTTGCCATTTCTATGCGTTTTCTAATATTTTTTGCAATCTATTACAAATATTGCTCATTTTGAAGCTGCTTTGTACGATTTACAGCATGGTTAAAAACCATATAAAGCTAAGAGCACAACCCGCCGTACGTGCAAATTAAGTGCTGTTTACGTGCCAAAACGTGGGCAATTTGGGGGGATCCGTAAGTTGTAAGTACTGCCTCCGTACGAACTCATAGGAATCCAACGTATTTTGGAGCGCGCAGACACGCCGTAGTACTCTGGATCTGTGTGCCATCTGGCTGCGGATTCAACCCACATACGTGCCAGTGCGGGCGACTGTATGCCCTGAACAGCTTGAACGTTTTCGGAAGTACGTGGCGGACGTGGTCTCCCAAAAAACGTACTGACAAATTGCACGTACGCCGGCGGGTTGTCCCCTTAGCTTAACTCAAATCAACATAGCTTGAGATAGACCGGATAGTGAATTGCTCGCACGTAGAGAAAGTTTCGTAGGTCACCACGTCTCAGCATGTAACGTAACTGTATGTCGTCAAGACGTCATTCACGCCGGTCTATAATTACCCGTGCTGACAGTTTGACGTCAATGCTTGGCGTTGGGAGTCCGGGGAGACGTTTTTGCCGTGCACTCTCTTTGCTGTACACGGAAAAAACACGTGAGGAACAACCACGTTTTTGTCTCCGACCTGTGCGGGTAGAACTGCACGCGTTATTTCTGTAGACCTTTCTTCTTCTTCTTGTTTTGTTTCTCGAACCCCATTATCGTCCCTTTCAAGGGCTCTTGCTATACTCGTAAGAGTCAAAATCGCTTCGCATACTCGCTTTCTTCCGTCTGCACACGTCAAGGCACAAGCGCCACGCTTTATCAAGATTCCAATGATTAAATGTCAAGATGTTCTTGTAAACCAAGGACGTTATATCACATGTGATATAACGTCCTTGTTGTAAACCTATTATTATTTGTCTCTTTGAATTTTGCTTCGCATACTCGCTTTCTTTCGTCTTCATGTATAAAGGCACAAGCGCAACGCTTTCTCAAGATTTCAATGATTAAATGTCAAGATGTTCTTGTAAACCAAGGACGTTATATCACATATGTGATATAACGTCCTTGTTGTAAACCTATTATTATTTGTCTCTTTAAATTTTGCTTCGCATGCTCGCTTTCTTTATTTCGTCTTCATGTATAAAGGCACAAGCGCAACGCTTTATCAAGATTTCAATAATTAAATGTCAAGATGTTCTTGTAAACCTACCATCGTCTCTTACAATTTCATTTTCGTGTGCTAGCGTCTTTATCAAATGTTAAGAGCCCCGTTTCTTGCTATTGTGTGCGAGCGTCTTTGTCAAATGTCTTTGTCAATAGTACTATAATTGACTACTGCGTGATTCTAAAATGCTGTACGCCTACTCAGTTTTTTTACGTGTCAAGATGTTCCTTTACCTACGTGTAGAGACATGACAACAACGCCTTAATTTCTTGTTTTCCAAGGACTCTAATTGGGTACAACGTGATTTTCAGATGCGCTACGCCTACTCACAGGCTTTTACGTGTTGTGGGGTTCCTTCATTAATATTCTCACGTGTTAAGACATTCACATTGCAGATTCTTCAAGATAAGGGTTGCGGCAATGTCATTCCACTTGTAAGGTCTATCTTTCCTCTTTCTTTTATGTGTGCAAGCGTCTTGACATGTCCATGCCCTTTTCTTAAGCTTGTTTTTCATCATCTTACCGAGCTTTCAGGTTCTTTGCCCTCACGTGTTAAGACACTTGACTTGTCGCAGGCCTTCTTTAAGGTTTTGTTAAGTGTCATTGTCCTTCCTTGTGTGCCATCTACATACGCGTGCGATCGTCTTTGTCCTTTATATATGTCAAGACCTTTTTTTGTCTTGAATCATCTTGCCTTGCTTTCAAGAAGTCTTTGGTTACCACGTGATTTTTAGAATTTCGTGTGTCAAGAAGATCTCCGTTTATATATATATATATATCTCCATTGAAGTATTAAGTCGTTAGAGTTAAGAATACTTCGCCGACTTGCTCTTGTCTTCTCGTGCCAAGACACACGTCTTACGGCTTGGGTAATAACACGTCAACGTCCTTCCTTATTTTCAACCCCACGCCAGCTTTTATTTCCTGGTTGTCTTGTTCTTATATGTACAAAAGATTTTGATGTATGTTTTTCCTTTGGGCTGGACCTTTTGACCTTCTAGCGTTTAGCGGCGTTGAGTTGTGAACTGGCGGGTCTGGGTTCGATTCCCAGGAATCAGGAAACCATCAGCCTTAAACATTATTAGTAGTAGCCTTTATTGCACATCCATGCCCTATCGGAATAAGTACAGGCATATAAATACAAAAGGTCGTAATACAATACACATGGTTTGTAAGACTAGTCTAAAACATGGGTTCTAAAACTATTCTAATACATTTGTTCGGCTTCTTCTCTTTTCTTAGTAATGTTCAAAAAGTACCTTGAGACGTGTTTGTATAATGTTGTTTGATCAAACTCATATGATTATCAGAAAAATGAATTTTTCAACACTAGACAAAGATTCAAAGTGAGGGAACTTTCCTATGATATGGTTAAAAAAAGAATATTTCTATCGTTACCATATATATATAAACTGCAATCTAATAAAAAAAGTGGGATTCATCTTCATAATAAACCATTTCCCCCCATCAGCAAGGTGTCTTTGTCACTTTTGATGAGATCTCTGATGGTCCCTTTCTGACGTCATCACACCTCCGGTACCTGCGGCTAACTGTAATTGGGTGGATGTTTTTTCCGTCCAGTCCAATTCACGTGAGTTGACAAACAGGCTGTAATGATGTGGATATTTCTGATGTAGGACCGCTACATCGGGGATGTCCCTGTAGCTCAACTGGTAGCAGCCGCTCAGTTGAGCTCCTGGTCACACCAAAACGGGGCCCGGCCGGGCAGTTTTCGGGAACGAAAATTATTATATTGATACACTAAACTACACGTAAAGACAATAGTCGTGGGCATTATTTGTGTATATGTTTTCATATCTATTCTTTTCGTTTCCACACAAAGCCCTACCGGGCCCCGGGTTGAAAATGTGATGTTAGCCTTACTAGTTACTTGCAATGCTAGGGTCACATTTTATCCGCTCGGGGCCCTGTCGAGCTGTTTGCGGGAACGTTCGATCGCAAAACTTAAAGTTTATGTCAATAAAAAATGCACAGTTTATGATTTGAATAACATTCTTGGTGCTCAATCAATCAATCAATCAATCGCTTGCATCGTGAGTTGATGCGAGGCGGCTACAGACAGTTCGGACAGTTCTCACCATGTTTTATTTTATTTTTTATTTATTTTTTTTTGCACAATCATTAAAAAAGTTAACATAAAACAAATTAAAGGATGAAAGTACATGCAGGGGGGAAGAAAAAAGCCTCGTGGCTTGTACAAAGTCTTCCTCCAAAGTAACAAGATTGAATAGACGTGAAAAAATTATACATTAGACAATAATGTAACCAAAAGAATTATATCAATTAACAAAATGGAAATAAATCATAATAGTTCAATAAATGATAACTAATGCAATATCATAACGGCGAAATGAATGAAATGATGTAATAAGAATATAACATTGAAAGAAAAGTAACAACTTACAAAGAATGGGAGATTAATTAAATGTTTGATTATCTAATAATGACTTTTTTAACAGGTTTTTGAAGATGGATGGTGAATGACTAAGATATAAGGTTTCATTTAAACTATTCCAGATTTGCGGACACCTGAACAGCATGGAAAACTTTCTTTGTTGTGTTTTTACTTGTATCTGTTTTAAATGGTTAGACTGTCTGGTATGGTACTGATGGTGGTCTGAATTGTGATGGAAAAGGTTCTGGAATTGCTTTGGTATACAAGAACTATTAATGGTTTTGTGAACAAAAAGGCAACTTTGCAGTTTGTTTATATCATATATAGTTAATACTTTTAAATTACGAAACAAAGATGCAGAAGGGAATGTATACGACACATTTGAGACTATTCGGACGAAGCGTTTCTGCAGAAGAAGTAGAGGTTTAAGTGATGTGGAGTATGTACTCGCCCATACGATATTACAATATGCAAGATAGGGATATAGTAAACTATAGTATAATATCATATATGTTTTAGAAGATAGTAGCGTTGCGATTTTTCTGACAATACCTATGTTTTTATAGATTTTTTTGCAAATAAGGTCAATATGTTTTTTCCAGGTAAGTTTGTCATCAATGGTGACACCTAAGAAACACGTGTGCGTAACTTGATTAATTGGTGTGTTATTAATAGCTATTTTAACAATTTCCTTATTGTATTTTTTCTTCCCTGCAAAAATAATGAAATTTGTTTTCTTGACATTTAAGGATAATTTGTTAATTTGGAACCATTTGTTTACTTTGTCTAATTCTCTATTCATTTTACTGACTAATATACCAAGGTCAGAATGTGATGAAAACAAGTTAGTATCATCTGCAAATAGTAGTGCATATAGTTCATCAGATACATTAGCCAAATCGTTGATATATATGAGAAATAATAGAGGACCAAGAATAGAACCTTGAGGGACGCCACAGGAAATTGATCTTGTATCTGAGGAGTAGGTATTATTAGAAACATACTGTTTTCTGTTAGATAAATAGTCTTTTAGCCATGTTAAAACATATCCTTGAAAGCCATAGCAGTTAAGTTTTTCTAATAGAATTTTATGGTTCACGGTGTCGAATGCTTTCGACAAGTCCAGAAACACACCAATGGTGAATTCATTCTTTTCTAAGGCCGAGGTAATTTTATCTACTAATTTCAAAAGTGTCATATATGTTGAATGGTGTTTACGGAAGCCATATTGGTGTTCATGGAGAATGTTGTTATCTTCTAAGTGCTGTAGAATTCTCTTGTATACTAATTTCTCTAGGACTTTTGAAAATACCGGCAAAACTGATATGGGGCGGTAATTTGACAGTAAACAGGTGTTTCCCGATTTGAAAAGCGGTATGACTTTGGCTATCTTTAAATCATTTGGGACCATACCAGTTTCCAAGGACAATTTTAATATATACGTGAGGGGCTCTAGTATTGAGCTGCTGACTTGTTTTATTAAGGAGGTGCTTAATTCATCATTACCAGGAGCAGAGTTCTTAAGATTACAAATAATATTCTGGACTTCGGATGCAGTGGGTGTTTCAAAGAAGCTATAAGATGGGTAGACATTGTTAATGAAAGATAGAGGAGAACAGTCAATCTTGTCGATCTTTTTAGCTAATGAGGGTCCAATATTAACAAAAAAGTTATTGAAGGCATCTACAATGTCTTGTGGGTTTGATATTTCATATGTGTCGTCACAGAGTTTGCTAGGAAGGACATTCGATTTCTTTTTTTTATTAAGAAGCTCGTTTATCAATTTCCATGTGGTTCTTATGTTATCTGTTGTCTCCTTGAATTTTTTGTGATAGTGATTCCTTTTAGATAAGCGAATTAATGTGTTGAATTTATTTCTGTAAGTTTTATATGTCTGGAAAGAAGTTGGATTTGGATTCCTTACATATTTTTTGTATAACTTGTTTTTCTTGATGGACGATTTATGAAGCGCAGGAGTGAACCAGGGTTTGTTCTTTTCTACATTACGTTCGGAGTGAGTAACAATCGGGAAACATTCTTCAAACAGAGAAGTAATGACTTGAATAAAATGACTGTAGGCATCATTTGTGTTAGAGAAATTGTATAATTTGTCCCATGTTACATCCGCTAATTGGTTTTTGAATTTAGTGATATTGGAACTAGTAAATTTGCGCAAACGTCGTTTTGTACTGTTAGTTTTACTCACATCGGATTTACATTTCATTATGTAAAATATAGGTAAATGGTCCGAAATATCTGTTACAAGAGTGCCAGAAGTATAGGATTCAGATAAGGAGTTTGTTAATATATTATCGATTAGGGTCGCAGATTTGTCAGTTATTCTTGTTGGTTTGGTGATTGTGGGATACATACAACACGAGAATAACATATTTAAAAAATCTGTCGTTAGAGTATGTCTTTCATTTTTTAGTAAGTCTATATTGAAATCGCCAAGAAGAAAACATGTTTTACCTTCCTTACTTATTGTATCCAGTGTTGTCGCAAGATGACTAGTAAAGTCCTTAATATCCGTGTCAGGCGGTCGGTATACACATCCTAATATCATATTCTTACGAGTAGGAGAGGAAGACACTGGAAGTTCAATAAAAATGGACTCCACATTTCCCTCATGCGAATGTATAGTTAAATCGTCCCTTTGTACAAACTCAAGATCTTCGCGTATAAAGAGAGATACATGTTGTTCTGCACTGGTCGTAGACAGTCCAGTCGGATCTGGGGACCCCCAGCTCCTGGAGTGTGTTGAAGTCCTGATCTTCTCATCTTCCTCTTGGGCGGCCTCTAGGGCGCTTGCATGATGGATCGGGATCTGATGTCAGTTTGATCACCTCTTGTGTGGGGGTTGCTCTGGACGCATACCCTAAGAAAGTCAGCCGCTGTTTGTTAATTCTGGCATTGATTGGCACCTGTTTTGTTGTAAAACGGATAGATTTTGGAGATGAAACCATGCCAACGTATGCCTTCTATACGAGGTATTGGGCATTGTATCATATTTTTCATTCCCTAAAACTGCCGGGTGGGCCTAGAAATGTGACCGTGGCATAACTGGAGACCCTGGTTCAATCCTGTGCGGGACATCTTCGTTTGAGATACACCCATCTTTCGGAAGTGACATACAATGTAGGTGCGTCGAGCTTGTCAAAGGGAAAGGGCCAGCAAGATCCCCTTGTAAAAATATACCCTGTTACAGAAACAGCAATGAAGCTTAAGGTGGTATCTCAATGCACTTGGGGCACTACGGGTTCGTTCACTGTGGCACTGTTGCGTTATTTTCGCCGATATTTAATTTTTTGAATATTGCGTAATACGTAAAAGTATGACGCAGAAGACAACAAAATACACAAAATGTAAGAAAATTCGGTCTTTATCTCTGAAATTCGTCGAGTCAACAACGAACCCCGCAGTGCCGAACCGGTTCCCCAATTGCAGTGAGATACCACCTTTACTGACCTATGTGCCACTAGGCACTACTACAAGGTCATAAGTCTCATAAGAATGCCGGTAACAGACGTTACGCAAATGTTCTTCTTTTTGCGAAAGACCAGAGCGACACGTGTGTGCGCGGTGTGTGAGTAGTGCACACGCCGGTGAAAGCAGTGTGCGAGTAGTGTACACGCTGGTGAAGCGGTGAGAGAGCATTGCACACGCTATGGTGTATGCAGTGCGCGAGGAGTGCAGACGCTGGTGTGAGCAGTGCACGAGCAGTTCACACGCTGGTCGTGAGCGGTGACACACGTGTAGCTCTGGTCTTTCGTATCTTTACCAGGATGACCTTTATCTTATCAATGTAATTTTTCTGTCGCCTGTTTGATGTACTAGTGGTGACGGCAGCACATGTCCGGTACCGCGGTGAACCATAATTGGGTAGACGATGTCCAATCAATTCAATTCATTTCATTTTAGTTCAAGCAAACCCCAATCGGATGAGATTTCCACGCTGTAGGGCAGTTAGGTCAGTGTTTGATGTTCCTGTTTATTTCGGTCAGTTTCTTCCCATGACGCATGCCTGACTAAAATAATGTTGATTTGATTTTATGATTGACATCATGGTACGCATCGACTTTCGTCCGTCAAAATAAAGTTTTCATCCATACTGTAAATTCCCCAAAGCAAAATTAGCAAATATATAAGGAAACGGACACTAATATTGTAGACTGTATGAAAGAAGAACGAAGAATTAATCTTTTTTCGGTGTAGCATACTTTGTGTATTAAAAGTCTTTGCTCAACATTCCTAGCTATAATTAAGGGTTAATGACCCGCCCCGAGGTGTATATGGTGTCAAAACGCCTGGTCGTTTGCTATAACTACCGAATAAAATCACCGAGTGAACAAAGCGGTGCCGATACACACCGGGCTGCCTGGAATCGGCGTCATAACCAACGTTGAACGGGGCCTTCTGATTGGTCCGCGGCGCCTGGCTATATGATAATTCATGATGCATTTTTTTTTGCAAACGGTCTTATTTGGGATTATCAAAGGATGCCATCCATATAATCAAAACAAAATGGCCTTACATACGCAACAGACAAATACACCTTTAATTGTAATATCGAGTTGAGCTTCCCCTTGCAATGGAACCTATCAAGACTTCCTTAAAGTACTTAACCCAAGTTTCAAATTCTTATCCAACAAAAAGTAACAAGGACGAACTTCATATCCATACAAAGAAAGTGGGGTGTACCGGACTAAAACTTTTAGAACAGATGACATCGACTGAAGCTGATCCTAGATCTGTGCCCAGGTTTTCTCCTGTATTCATCCGCAGGACCCAACAACTCACATCTATCCTTACGCCAATGAATCTGCTGAACTGAAAGAAAAAAAAAACTTGACCAAAATTGGAAGGCCCAGACGCTCTTTATTCCACTTGACCCAGAAAGACTCCTGATTGTGGAAATTTTAATTAAAAGAAGGGTATTCAATGATTTCAAGTTGGTAATCGTATTTCCATTTCAAGCCTCCACTTGACAACTTGTCGGTGACGTTTGCCATTTAACCGTCCAACATGGCGGACAATGCTTACGTCATAATCACGTGGGTGCAAACAGTCCATATTTTGGGAAATGTTTTCTGCTAGGTCAGTCTTGATGCTCCGTTCCATCTTCTCTAAAAATCTGGCTTAGCGTCACTTCTGAATTTCGCCTAAACCTCAGTCCAGGTGGCATCAGACTCCGAACCCCACGGCATGGGTGGGAGGGCCACATCTCCTTTGATCTAGCAAAGAGTAAATTTTATGCAATATAGACCTTAACAAAATTGCAAACGTACGAGGGTGGCAAATAGCCGGAGGGGGCAGGTAATTAGCCGCCAAGGGGGTATTAAAGGGTTATTCACCGATGTCAGTGACGTGTCTCACGTTCCGAACTTACGTCAAGACCTACCAACAAACAAACATGGATAAATGTCGATGAAGGGTAGACATCTCAGAGATAACAAGCCACGTAATGTAAATGTACAGTTAATGAAATGCCAACGAGCGCCTGTTGTATGAGTACAAGAGCATATCTTGTCTCGTGGGGGTGTGGGCGTCGGATATCAAGTGTCTTAGTGCCGGAAAATTGACGCGTAGGCCTCCTTTCCTGTTGAGGGCGGGATTGTACATTCTTTCATGTATTGCCTTTCAAACTGGCGGGATTCGCAAACAATTGTACGTGTAAGAATTGTCTTTACGTCATCATATTCCATTCTGCCCAAATGAGATCGAAGACGAACGTCACTTTATTATGGAATGTTCTCAATATAATGACAAACGCACAGAGCTGTTCACACTGTACTACTTTCCGCTTGTTCTAAAGAATTTGCTTCTCTCTGTTCCATAGATAAACTCAACTACATTCTGGGAGGCGATAATCCACAATGTGTACAAATAGGCAGATATATCCACGAATGTTTATACCATAGATCCAATAGTGTAAATGACAAGCTAGACCCTATATGTTGATTTATTCATACCTATAGATATGTGTGTGTTTAGTTGTACTGTAAGTAGTTTGTTATACATGTCGACCTTACGAAAGTCGCTGTACTTTTGTCGTGTCTCAATAAAGATTATTATTATAGATATGCAAAAGTTACGTATGATGGGTCTCAATCTCATTCTCAATGGGCCGTTCAGTGTAATATAACCACCTGCTGCCGCGCTGTGTGCCTGCGAAGCTGGTGTGTTGCGCCGAAGTGTGGTTATACCGGCTGCATAGATACAGATACAGATATCAATTCAAGAGTTTTGCTGTAAAACTTGGCAGTTCCCTAACGAAGGACAGTGCATGTTATCTGAAACATTTAACCGTTTCTCCAAACTTTCTCCAGTTGAGTATCTATTGAGTTACAAATGTACTTTACGAATTAAGTAAAGGGTCTTTGAATGACCAAACGAACGAATGGATTGATAAATTAAAGAATGACATACTAGTATACCAGTATGGTTGTTTTACATTTGCTTTTTTTCTAGATTATTACCAAGCGGACGTGGTTACAATCGGACCGACTGACCTTGCCTTTGCCAACGACAATCATCGATCGCGACATGTCGCAAACCGAAGAGGACATGCTCGGTGCGCAGGCCGGGATTTACGACATGTCGTCCTACGACCAAGACCTGCACGAGGACCGCCACATGGAAGAGCTGCAGCTCCCGTCCTCGTGGTAGGTGGCGCTTTTTTGGTATAAGTACTGGTTTGAGTCAGAGAACAAGTCTTTAATTAAATAACAGTTAACGATTACATAGTGATCAATTTGCATGGTGTATGATAAACAATTCTTCTTTCTGGTGAATTCTAGTGTTCCTAATGGGTGGCTTCTTGTCAGAATACTGTGGGATTAAGATACCAGTGAAAATGAAAGTTCTTATTGCTGCCAGATGCATCATAATTAATGGTCGCAAGAAAGGAAAGTATTTATGATCTGAGGCTTTTTCCTTTTGATGCTGTAACATTAGGCTTCCGGTAGTGAAAAGTTTCCTGTTTAAGATATATCAAAACAACATGTTATCAACTTGTCCAGAGTCGAGATGAGTTGAAAGCTTCTCTCCATTGTGGTATTCTTAAGTTTCCGGAAGTGAAAGTTGCTGTCATCAGTCTTTATGGTTTGAAAGCTTCTTCCAATTTTCATTAGCTCCATCCGGTAGTGAAAGGTCTTGTTGTCTAATGATATCACCAAACATAATCTTCTTGTCGGGGTATCACAAGCGCAGAAATAACGTGTAGTTGTACACACAGTTATAAACACGTACGCTTCGGTATTGTCCTGAATACGCCTTAATTGAAAGTCGCAGTAACAATACTCCCCTTAATAAAAGTCATTTGAGACAATACTACAGCTAGTGAAAGTCCTTAGCGGAAACCATACACTCGTTAGTGAAAATTGTTTGCGAACAGGTTCTTTAGTGAAAGTTGTTTGGGACAAGAACAGGCTCGTTAGTGAAAGTTGTTTGGGACAACAACAGGCTCGTTAGTGAAAGTTGTTTGCGACAACAACAGGCTCGTTAGTGAAAGTTGTTTGCGACAACAACAGGCTCGTTAGTGAAAGTTGTTTGGGACAACAACAGGCTCGTTAGTGAAAGTCGTTTGCGACAACAACAGGCTCGTTAGTGCGGTGAAAGTTTTTTGCGGTGATAATAATCTATTCAGAGAAAGTCTTCAGCGGTAACACTACGTTCGTTAGTGAAAGTTGTTTGTAATAACATGCAATACCTTCCTTTTCAGTGAAAGTTCTGTGTGGTAACAATACACTCGTTAGTGAAAGTCCTTAGCGGGGAAGAATACGTCATTCAATATCCTTAGAGGCCGAGGATGGAATCCTATGAGGAAAACAAGTCATTGTGACAAGAGGCGCCATTTTTGTGGATTGGAGAAATGTGATTTAGCCCCTTTGTCTGCAAATGGATCAGTCTCCGGGTTAAATGTATGTACAATTCCTATCGTAAAATGCTGCACTTTGTGGTAAAATCCAACATTTCTTGCTAAAATGTAGCATTTTCGGCACTTTTTAGTTGTAAAATGTACCATCTTTGTGATGATATATAGCATTTCCTTGCTACCAGTAAATTAGGACACACAACACCCGTAACATCGCAACATTTCCTGGAAAGACGCCTCTTTCTCTCCGTGAAGCGCCGGGTTTGATTGACAGCTCAGAAAACGATAACAGCCCCCGAGCGGATGTGAGCTGCTAATTGTGGCCCCGCGGTTTGTAAAGAACCAATTTTCGTGCTGACGTCTGGATAGATTGGTTTCATCTCGAGCGTTAGTAGCAAACTACGTCTCGTTCGTCTTCACGTTTCAAGATACTGAACACCTTAACTACACCCTCCTTAAGGTTTAATAACGTGTCAAGGACCTTAAATCGCTAATCGGTACCGGTACAAAATCGTTTTTTTCTTGTTGGAGTGGTCCGGAAAAACTGTACTTGAAAAAAATGAGTAAACCAGATGTTGGGCCGATTAGAAAATGAAGAAATTATAGAGTCGATTCCATATTACCGAGAGGGTGTTTCTTGCCTTTTGTTCTAACATTTTGGAAATCTTTGCAACAATCTAACTGTGATAAGTAACTGTTTAGAACTATTTATAACATTTATGTGGCATTCTGAATATTTCTATAGTATTCATACATGTTAGAAACATTTCTGACATCAAATACATTATTTCTGTTAGTTTCTAAACTGTTCCAACATAGATGCATCATTTGTGATCACATGTTCGAACATGGAAACAATATGATGAATCTGGGTCAGTGGGCTGGGAAGAGGGCAATTCACACATCCCTGCCAAGTGCAGGAAATTATGTCTGTCTGCCACCTTCACACAAAAGACTCACCAGAAAATCTAAAAATACAAGAGCCAAACAAAGGACCAAGCTTAGCAGCTTTGTTTATGGGGTCAATAAAAGTTTTTATGGAGGGAAAAAATGACACAAAATGTTGTAACATGTTGGAACAATAACACAAACACATAGACGTTTGAAAATTGTTCTAAATAAAGAGATAATTATATCATTACTTTCCCAAATGTTCCAAGAAATGTAAAAAGGTTCAAACATGTTTAAACTTTTATTTTAAAATGTTTGAACAATTTTGAACTTTAGTGACTGAAATGTTCTTTTACTCAAAATAGTTCAAACTTATTACATATATTAGTTCAAAACCATCTTGGTGACTTGGAATTGACTCTACCGCCAGACGTTCATGTGTTTTGGTACTTGTACGTGACCCCATACCACCCGTAGATAATATAACAAAAGGTTTCCTTTCGAACATACTTGTAGCTGAGTAAAAATAGATCTACACATATCATTATCAAGCTACCAGACAGACGATCATGACATGCATTGTCTATGGTAAATGTCAAAAACACGTTGATCGTGAATCGCCAGATTTTCCACCGGAGTTTAAAAGGAATAACAGCTAAATATTCACCACAATGACATGTACTAACATTGAATTGAACCTTCTTGCTAACAATAGTAACATGTTCCAAAAATTATCGCAGGTGTCTAAGAGACATCGAAACGTAAGCAATGTTAGTACCTGCTGGTTGTGTAAAAAGAATTCTCCTATATCCAATAGTAACATGTTATATTACAGTTTTTTCTGTAGTACATTTACCACTGCATATACCAAGAGGAAAAATGAAGAAATATGATTTCTTCTCATATCAATATACCAAGAATAACATATAATAGTGTACATATTTCCACTGATAATGACGCATCACAGATACGATAAAAATCCCTGTTGGTGTCCCTCGATTGTGCAGATATTTGTTTGATATATGGAAAGTATTATACAGCAAATGTCCAATGTCACACTTCAAAAAGTTTGAATACCAAAGTTTCCCGGTAATAATCTATCCCTTCTCGGTAGGATTTCAATACTTTCCTGTGGGATTGTACAATTTCTGGAAGGATTGTTGCTGGCTTTCCCGTAAGATAGCTTACGTATACTTTCCCAGTAAGATTTTCTACTTTCCCGGTATACTTTCCGGTAAGATTTCTACTTTCCGGGTAAGATTTTCTTTTTTCCCGGTAAGATTTTATACTTTCCCGGTAAGATTTTATACTTTCCCGGTAAGATTTTATACTTTCCCGGTAAGATTTTATACTTTTCGGTTGCATTTGATACTTCCCCAGAAAGATACAACGCAATTTATGTAACGTGTGGCAATTTCCGCAAAATATCCAGCAATGATTGACATATCAGAAAACGACGGCTTTACCCCCTGGAGCCCTTTCATCATGTATGGTAGGCATCAAAGACTTTTTATCCTTTCCCGCCTTCACAAGTCTGCAAAATCCTCTCCACAGCGCGGGTAAACCTGAAGGTCAAAGAGATGACTGACAGTTCCGTGTGGAATAGCGGTTTCCGTTCCCATGGCAACGGGTCGTTTGAACGTTCAGACGCGCGGTTTGTGTACTAGTACTCTCCAAGCAGAGGTTCGAGTTTGGATGTGTTTTTTAAAGTGGTTTAGGCGTTTTATCAGACTTTTGATTTTGTACCGTTTTCTGTTTGGAAAAGAAAAACAGAAAACGGTACAAAATAGACCCCCCCCCCCAAAAAAAAACAGTCGGAGACTAACTTCTGTTTGGAAAGTACCCTACATGACCGTTTCACAACTTCTTACCTTCTTTCACGTTGCTAAGGAGACAGTACAACATCCCGTTGCCATGGTTGCAATAAACAAACGCGACACGTTTTCTGGGATAACAAATTTCTTGATGTCAGGAAAGGAAAAGAAACGGGACTGATTTTAAAAAAAGGCATAATTTCTGACTCAAACATCTGCTTGAAACATGCGCCTTTCATATCTGTGTCGCCAAACTACATGTCCATCTGTTACCATGGTTGCAGCCGTCATATGTTGCTATGGTGACGCCAAACAAACCGCGGGAGTCACCATCCCCCCGTACAGGCGGTTAGAAGGAGGCCGCAATTAGAGCCCCAGGAATGGTTTTGTCCGAATGATTACAGGCAACTTACCATATAACGAGCCTTATTATAGCCCATAATAAAATAATGTTGTATCACGGCCTTGAAAGAAATGGGATCGGTACGGATTCTGTTTTTTTTTTCTTCTTCTGTCTTTTTTTTTCAAATTAATACAATTGAATAGCATGAAATGAAATGCATCACGGCACTGAAATGTTCAACATTTCATCATTTTGTAATCATACAGATGTACATGTAGTTACAAGCATATTCAATATCGGATACCTGGAAAAGAGACACATTGATACTATATATTCTTTCATTAAATGTCCAAAAAGCTATTGTTTGTTTAAAGAGTGAAAAATACACAGTACGACTGTAGAATTTCTTTCTTTCTTTCTTTATTGACGATGAGACAAGTCATTACAAGGGTCTGCTTATTCACTATTCACCAAAAAATATGATAGTGTAGGCAGCTTTTGCTAGGATTTGTCGGGTAGCCAAAAACAAAATTTTGCCTTTCCTATGCCTTATTACGGGCGATATGACAGCCACTGTTATATCCCGTATTGAATGCCCTATTACAGTTTGCATTACAGTATTGCCACCCGAGCGTCTGATAATTTCCTGGGCTGTCAAGGGTATCCGCAGGTGATTCAATTTGCAGCCTCTAAACAATGGGTTCCTATACAAAAAAAGAGGAGAAAGCAACTGTTAGTAACTCAACTATCTGACGTTACTGGCACACAAACATACCCTCATATGAAAGCCCGACATCTCAGCTATCCGAAAAACCACATTTCGGCATGAATCTAACGGTGAGAACTTCCGGGAAACTGAAAGATTGACCCATGACCTCAAAACCGCACCACAACCCAGTGAGGAGGCCATGTGCTAGGACAAAAAAGTCCCAACTTTATACCCCCTGAAAACCACACAAACTCAGCTTTTTGGCCCTAATCACAAAGTAGAAACCCTCCCCTGTCACACCCACCTCAAAACTGCCAGGATTTCTACCCATTTGACCAGGAAAAAAATCTTGAAGTTTTAGGCCCTGAACTATAATCGACCACCATCAATTTGCATGGCGGATTGACCTGCGGATCCCCTCAACGTATTACGTTTGACGAGCTAAGGGTGTGCTAGGGGGATCAGGTACTGGTATAGAGCAACAACAAAAACACTCCCCATTGCAACCCTTGCAACTGTGTTACATTACAGTTAGTAGATACTTGTATTCATAGAATACCGATGGAATACTGAGAAAAACGGTGGTCTTAATAGAGTATCCAATACTTGAATATCCAGTGAATACTTCTTTGAATTATCCCCTAAATTCACAATTCGAAGCGTGAAGGCAAGACTCACCCCTTGAACGAAAGAAAGAGTGTACCACCCCTCTGTAACAACCACCCCACACTGCCACAGGTAATGAACCTTCCCTATGACGTCACGTCTCTAGGTGTAATAGGCGCTTGTTACTGCACTTAGTTTTACGACTCGTTACAAGATTTTAATGTCACGAAAGTCAACATCGACTGGCATTGAAATACAACCCGGAATTAATGACAAACTAGTGGCGAAAAGGCGCATTGGCCACCGTGGTGAAAAATGCAACATATACTGGTGAAAGGAACGAATTTGGTAGAAGGACGATTCAACAACTTTGCGTTAATAGATACTTATGTGCCTACGCGGTCTGGCATTGAAATATAAATAGAATGGCTTCAATACGGAAACTGTATTCAAGAGATGCTTTAGCTGACGTGGTGAAAAGTTCAACCTACTTGGATGAAAGGAACGAATTGCATCTAAGAAAAGTCAACCTTAGGCTAATAAATTCTTTTGTGACTGCGAAAGGAACTGGCATTTAAAATATAACAGGGACCAACGCGGCTACAGTACCAACAAGGAAAGTTTGCGAACTTGGTGAAAAGTTCAACATACTTAAGTGAAAGGGGCTAATCTTATTGAAAGAAAAGTCAACAACTTGGGGGCTCATAAATACTTCTATGTCTTGGACAACAAATAATGTAGAAAAACGGATTTTAGTTAAAATAAAAGGTCCACGTAAGGCAAGGAGTAAGGGTGGGCAATAACCGAAAGGGCAAGTTCTTTGGAACTTACCCTTCAATATTTTGGTACAATTGTGAAATGCTTGCAAATGTATTTGCTTTCAAGTATTAAATATCGCATGAGCGGTACAAGCATGTGCAGTTTAAATAATGTACAAAATGACTCTACATCTTTTTAATATACTTCCTTATATATGAAAAGAAATTTGTTCGACACTCGTATGGTATATGCAGAAGTGAAATTGGGGGAAAAGGTTGGACCTTTGTCTCACTTTGAGCACTTTTAAAACTGTATCCAAGTATATTATAGATTAGAACATTGCCACATATATTTGTACGGTTGCCATTGTGGCGGTTTCACTGACAGCTAATTCTGTCCGTGATTAGGGCAATTTGACACGTCATGGTTCAATGCGTGTGGGGAGAGCCTCTGTGCTGAACCTCCAGAACTTGTGAAGAAAATCGTGACGACATTGTTTGCTTCAGGTTATAGGTCACAGTGTTGACACAGACAACACGTAATATGTAGAGGCCTCTTGTGTTAATTGAGAGGCGTCTTTTTGTCCATTTAGAGATTTAGTTCATTTAGTGAAGTATTTAGTTCATGTAGAGGCCTATCTAGTCCAATTAGAGACCTATTAAGTTAGTTTGGACCTTTTTGGTTCATTTAGAAACCTACTCACTTGATTTAGAGACCTTTTGAATTCATTGATATACAGCTATTTCTTGTCGAGTATAGCAAGTCTACTGGTTGACTGACGTATTGAGTTCATTTAGAGACCTGTTTGGTATGTATTTATTGACGTATTCTGTCCATTTAGAGACCTACATAGTTCATGTAGTGACGTATTTAAGTCATGAAAGACAGGTAGTGACGTATTTAGTTCATTTAGATACCTCTTTAGTTCATCTAGACACCCTTTTAGCTCATTGAGAGATCTTTATACATGTACGATTTCTGTGTGTTTCTTATCATGCAATTATGCACAGACTACATGCGTACGTACATATTTCTGTCCCGTTGCCATGGAGACGGTATCACTGTTACCCCGCTCCCTGCCGCACGAGTTTACCTTCACGTGAACTCTGTCAACCTGGGTGTGAAAGTTTGGACTCCTCAGGTGTGTAGTGACGTCACGCAGGTGTAAACAGTCAGGTGGGCACGCCCAGGGGCCAACATGGAGGTACAGCAACACCAAAAAGTAGCCTTTTTCGCAGTCCTATATTTACCTTAACCAGAATGGCTAAGGCTATGCTTCGGGCTTGTTCGTCCGTTTGTCCTTCTGTCTGAAAACAGTATAACTCGACAAGCCTTCGATGGATGCTGACGATATTTGTTAGTTGGGTAGGGGTCGGAAAAACGACGAAGGTCAAGTTCGATAATGGCCCCTTAGTGGCTTCTTGAAAATACGGCCAGATTTTACTTGGGGAGTGCTGATTTGCAATTTTAAACATGGCTAATGCGGGGCGGGGTGGAGGGCTTATTGTCACCGCCTAGCTTTTGAGAGCATTACCCATAATTAAAAAGATCAAATCAGCGCTACCACAAAAATGATAATGGCCAAGGAGGCCAAAAAAGAAGGATAAACAAAACTATACATATGGCATGGGGTTATTATGGGAGACAGCAGACAGGTATAAACAACATTTCGTACTGCTAACGTAACTGTGTAGAGTCAAGGAGCTTCCATTGGTCTTTCCAAATATCCTGATGAAACACTCGTGTGGGGATAAAATACGCGTAATATGTAATTTTGAGTAAAAAATCAACAATGAAAATATGACAAGAAAGTGTCCTTGAAAATTTGAATTAATCGATGCAAATATTAATGGCAGAGACTTTCAATGCAGCAATGTTGATATTTGAGAAAGAAAGATCAACCGATATATCACAAGAGATGACCTTTGCAAAAGGGTGTTATGTCATTAAATAAGATCAGTACAATATGATATCTGACAGAGATAAGACTGTGCATAATTGAATAAATGCCTGAGGTGATATGTGTGGGCGATCTTTGTAGTGTGTGGGTAGGTATTATAAAGCTTCCTTTTCAGCACTTTGAACTATACAAGGAAACAAAAAGAAATTTGTCAAGCTTCTGGAAAACTGGACAAGACGTAAAAATAACAACAGATGTTGAATTCCCGGGAGAATTATTCGAGCAGTCCCCAAAACGAAGTTGTCAACGATCTGCATATCTGCCCGTAGCCGCAGAACCCCCATACATATCCGAGGATCTTATTGAGCGACAACGGGTTCCCGAGTAACCCCATGCAAACCCACCATTAATTCATTCCAAGATGGCTGCGGGTGACGACGCGGACGATGTTTGGAGCCTTGGCCAACTTTTCCAGGCGTGCGATCTAGACGGCAGCGGGTTCCTAGAACATGCCGAGTTCGAGGCGATTTGTGGCGAGCTTGGCCCGGACGAGCTCGAGACCGTGTTCCGGGAGTTAGACTCAGACGGGGACGGACGGATCTCCGCCGAGGAGTTCTCGGGAGGCTTCGAGCGGGTCCGCGAGGCCCTCATGAACCTCTCCCGGAAGAGAAGACGGACGCTAAGGAGCCAGTCCACCTTGGAAGACGCCTTGGAGGAAGAAGACGTAAAAACAAGGCTGGGCCGGGGACTTGAGGAGATATCCTGGTAGGTGTCGTACCTAGCTGTCACCTGTTTAGAAAAGGTGTCACACCTGTACTTTGTGCACCTGTCACGGTTACCTCTTGCCTCACCTGTAAACTGTACGGTGGGACTTGTGTCAAGTGGCAAATACGACCCAAATAGTGGTGATTCGAACGAGCGGCAGTAGTAGCAATTTGACTGGGAAAAGTAGTTTTAAACCCGACCGTTATGATATAGCTACTCCTGCCGTATTCTTTCGGGCCTGGGAAAGGTGATACTGAAATATATTAGAGTTTGTCAAAAGAGCACGCGTTGAGATTAGGCAAAAGGGACAGCCATACGACTTGGCGAGTCTTGGGCATTTCCTAACAGCATATCTCTTCTAGTGAAAGACAGCAGTTTATGCCAATTTATCCTATCTCTATCCACAAATACCATGTATCGCCATATGTTGCCTGTGCCTTTGTGCGGACCGCTGTGTTGTTGCTGACACAATTATACTGCCTCTAGCGATCAGAAACCGCTACAAACGTCCATAACAAGATAATAGACAAGCGTACTCTCAAATAGTCAACTTTCACTCGCGCAGTTCCCGAAGATATTTTCGTCTTGATATTTTATATACCTTTCCTAAGACAAGAAAATTATCTTTTTCTTTCTCTGAAGACGCCCCTTCTTCCTTCAGGCATCTTGAGTGGGAGGTAGTGCGAATGATGTTCATTTTTTTTTGATGTGGGAATTTTCTTTTCCTAAGTAGGCTAATTCGATTTGTCGCGATTAATACCGAAATGCCGTGTTTTCATAGAAAACACAATTGTATCTGTTTCTTATTGTATCTTATTCTCTGCAACTACGTGCATGAGTAGACGTCTTATAATGACGTATGTCTTCCTTAAGACTCAGAGCACCGAGTCAACCGAACGATGAAGGTTCAGGGCAAGGTGTAGGTGGGCAAAGAGGCCTGATTGTACCCTTAGTGACGCACCTTTTTCCTAAGGTCCAAAGTCAGCCCGTGTTGAGGAGTGCGTGTCGCGGGTTAGGTAATTTGACACGTTCGGGTTCAATGCGTGTGAGGAGATCCACTACACTGAAACTCTACTTTGTGAAAATCGCTCGCTTGAGACTGTAGCGCATTTAGAGATCATGTTAGTTCGTTTGGAGACCTCTTTAGTTTATCTAGAGACGTTTTAGTTCGTTTGGAGACCTCTTTAGTGCATTTAGAGACCATTTTATTTTATCTAGATACCTCATTAGTCCATTTAGAAACACGGTTTGTTATAGGTCATTAAAGAGGCCTCCTTTGTCTATTGAGAGGCATCCATAGTTCGTATAGACACTACGTAGAGTAAAAGATCTCTTCGATTCATTTATAGACCTTTTTAGTTCACGTAGAGACCTATCTAGGCAATCTATCTAGTAGATTTGAGTACTTTTCTGGTTCATTTAAGCATTATCTTCAATGAACCATATATATGTGCAAATTCGCAGATTTTGACCAAAAGTAAAGACCAGACAGGTGTGGAGATATACAAATCAATTGAAGCTTGTATATCATGGTGCGTATTTTTTTGCATGTAGGTTTCATTATTTCCCTGCTTGAGGTCCAGCTGTGTAGGTGGTGTGGTGAAGAGTCACGAGGTGTGTAATTGAAGTGGGTCGCTGTGTACATAACGCGTTCCTGCTGGTTCTAGTCCCGTGCAGTTCTCGAGTTCAAGTCCCGGAAATTACTAGTAGCGTATACGTAGTTCACACTGTGGACACGGGTCGGCGGTTCTAGTACAAGGTTCCGAGTTCGATTCCCGGGAATTACAAGTAGCCTTTTTCGAATTCGTGAGACCGAAGTCTGTAGGTTTTTTTTTTTTTTTTTTTTTTTTTTTACTGTGAACCCACCGCGTTGTGGACACGGGGCGGGGGTTCTAGTCCAAGGTCCCGAGTTCGAATCCCGGGAAGGCTAACGTCACATTTCCAAACGGCCGGGCTATCTATGGAAACAAGAGATAGACATGTATACTTAAAATACACACGGCTATTCTCTTTATGTCTTGTGTATTTTGGTGTCTTTCATGTCATACTTTACGTTCCCGAAAGATGCCTGACCGGGCCCAGGTTTGGAAACGAGACGTAGGCCTATTAGGCTTAGGTCACATTTCCATACCGGGGCCCGGCTGGGATGGTTTAAGAAACGAAAAATCAAGTTTTATTCCTAGAAATATACACATATCATGCCCATATATATTATTTTAATATTTTGTGTATTTTGATGTCTTTGTTATCATTCTTTTCGCTCCCGAAAGCTACCCGCGACCGGGCCCCGGTCTGGAAATGTGACCTAAGCCTAAGCAAGGGTCGCAAATTAAGAGGGAATTCGTGTGACTAAGATGCTCGTCTGTAGATTTAGTACTGAATACATATTGGAGTGGTCTGGACATGGGTCATGGGTACGAGTCTCGGCTCATGTTTCCCGCACGCTTTCACTTTCAATCGGGCGTGGTCTCCTTGGAGACCCTCGAGTATAATCAGACCGCTCCTCCGCCTTAAGAAAACGGTCTTCATGACGTCTTCAAGACATAAACCCCGCAACACCTTACATGGAAATCTAAGGAGGAAGACGAAATGTCATCTTAATGTTGTGGGGTAACTTATTTGGCTTCCGAAATTCTTCGTCTGTATATACGCGCTGAGAGCAACCTTAAGGAATATTTGCTTTTCTATTTCAATCGTAGATGACAAATAAGAAATAATACCACATATGTGCGTGGGTAGAGCCTTTGCTTCCACCTTCTACAAGGTGAGACATAACACTGTTTGAGTAAGTAGTTCAATTACATTAAGGATATTTAAAATCTATGAAAGTCTTGATTCAATATGTTCTTTCCTCTTGATATTGGATAACAATTAAGAAATGATACTATAAATGCGTGTGCATGCGCAGGGCCTTGGTTTCTAAGTTCTAGATATTTAAGACATGGCAACACTTGCTTGAGATTGTATTTCAATTAATATGTTTATGAATCTTTGCTCGATATACCACCTTGCAGTTAGGTATGAATTACATTGCTATTTACATACACACACCTTTTTTGAGGGTTACAATGTCTTCTAGATAAAACGCAGACTGCTTATTCTAGAATATTGCTTATCAACAATCATTTACAATGTAAAGTATTCAGAGACCTCTTTAGTTTTTTAAGAGTTTTCTCATAAATCATAATCATAAAAAGGTATTGCATTAGTCATAAGCATAATTCAATTACCGTAATATCATTAACGATGTGCGGTATGAATATGGATATGAATATTTTTCAGTTATACCGATCATTCAGAAGCCGATTAAACTGTGACAATGTGTTATGTAGTATTTAATGACACATAATCAGTACATTTCAATGTTTCGTCGACAAAGGTTAGACATCCAAGTAATAAGTCGCGCCAAATAGCAGCTACTCAAGCACTCTGTCATCAGTACTCTGTCGCAGTGTATGAATCCACAGGTGGCTAACGTGCAATGATTAGTCGCGCCCTGACGTATTTCACAGCGCGAAAACACGCAATTATCTACCGTACTTTTATCCTTCTTGGTCTCATTTAGTCAGAGTGAATGTAGAAGCTGCCCACATTCTTTCTCATTTCCCGTGCTTTTGCCTTTTATGGAAACGGTGTTTGTTTTCTCGAAGGGGGGCACTTGACCGTCTACACCCTTTTGCCAGATGTCACCACGATAATCAGATCGTTTTGATCTAGATTATCGTGTGGGCTAGACTTCTTGTGTTTTCCCTTCTGAGAGGAAATAACTTCCGTTCATATGTCTAAAATCTTATTTAAAATGTTTGGCATTTCAGATATGACTAAGGGTGCTTGATGAAATCAGTAATGGTGACAGAAACGTGATTGTGAAAAGAAATAAATAGTTGAATATGATATTCAGACCACGAATGAGATGTTAAAAAACACCCCATTTTTTCAGTAGATCAACCCAAATCAAACAACCGTGACTAGGGCTAGGTATCGGTACAGCGTACCGGTACAAAACCGTTTGTTCTTGTTGGACCGGTCCAGAAAAACCGGACCTGAAAAAATCAGGTGGACCGGATGTTGGACCGATTAGAAAATTAACATATTGTTTTATCAGATATTCACACGTTTTGGCGCTTGCAGGTGGAAGAAAATAACAAGAGTGAAGTAGAGTAGAGTTTATAGTCATTTCTACCAAGTTTTACAGCCAAACGTACATGTGCAGTTAGCGTTGTAGGATTTTGAAACGCAAGTGTAAGTCTAATACTCCACCAAACAGATTTCTTTGTAGTGAAATGGACCATTGGTATGAGTCATACTGAATCAGGTCCAGGTTCAGGTTCGGACCTGGACCTGATCCTTTGGACCTGAACCGGACCTGGACCTGAATTTTCTGTACCGGTACCCAGCCCTAACCGTGACAGAAATTTTGACAGAAATTGGGGAGATTCTATTTGAGATTAGGGGATTTTGTTGCATGAAATGTGGTGATCGCTCAAACGTTAACCTGCTAGCCATTCCTTTGACATCACAACAGCAAACGTCGCTCCAAAATCACCACATTTCTCACGGTACAGCAGCAGTCGCTACATTTGTACCCGTGACGTGATAGTGACTATTTTTTTCTGGCGCCATACTGTGTTTGTTTTCTGATACACTTGTCACACATATGGCAAGCAGCATTCTTACACGCCCTGACCAAATCTATCTTTGTATCAATGTTGACTGAACTTTGCCATTATCGTCATTGGTTCTGTCGTATTTACTTTATTTCGAAATAAGACATAATAAAAGAGCCCAGGAGATTCCATACAATACGTTTTGCCAAACTTGAGATCATTTGGCGTAATTTTATGGCGTAAATGTACGGTAACGAGTATGACCGACCCATTAATTGGCAAACATTCTATTTCTGATCCTATAGTCGTGAAATGGTAAAGGAAGTCCCATAGCCTTTTTCAGGGCGTAGTTAAAGGGCAGTGGATTGTTATCTACTGTGTCAAGGGCGAGATATTGGTACAGGTACCCAATTTTATACCTGAGTGAAATGCGGAAAGTTGAACAAAGTGCCTTTCCTAAGGGCACAACATCAGTAGATATTAGAACCCAAGACCACTGAACTATGGGCCCAGCGCCCTAACCGTTACTCCAATAAGACGTCACTTTTCTTTTACTAGAAGTTATACCATGGCAGACAATCGCACAACAAAATGCGTCGAGTGTACATGTTAAAGTACACAGCGTCACGTACTATTTCCGATCTAATAAGCTAGTTCTTATGAAAATTCCGAAGTCTCCTAACGCCGTAGTTTACCGAGCACACACATCTAGAGTACCTACTGTGTCAACCCTTCTGCACTGTAAGCTGACTCCCCCACCCCGTAACCCATGGCGAGCGCGCACCAGTGTTGTGGTTATATTTCGTAATCTGTGTTTTGGCCACAAAGTCCTTTCAGAGCCCGGCGGACTTAGGCAAACAAAGCGGGATGTAAACAGTCTCATGTGGCGCGGAGGGAAACAGAGATGTTTCGTACAATAGATTAACCCTTTACATATACAATATTCCGGCTTATGCCGCTCTCCTGATTTTTATGCTACTGAGAATGGTTGCAATATTTTGGATGTTGCCTAAAGCCAGGGGTCACGTGTTTGAGGAGAGTCACACCTCAAGAACGTTAAAGAACCCATCACACTTATAAAAAATAGTATATACTGACAATGTTAAAGATTAGATTTTAAAACGCCAGCTGGAGTCGAATACACCAACAGATCCTTAAAGTTTGTGGAAAATTGGACCATTGTTTTGAGTATTGCACATTCACGAGTTTTCACAAACCTGGTCCTATGAACCTGAACCTGACCTCTACCTGAAATTTCTGTACAGGTACCCACCCCTAGCTCAAACATTTGTTCACTTTGTGCTGTGAAAGGGGATGGGTTGCTTGTGGTATTTTCTTCCAATTGCCCATTCCGTCTGTTTTCACCAAAATATTGACTAAAACACACTCCCGATGGCAGAATGTTGTGGCTTCCCACAACCGAAGTTATAGTCGCCTCGATTGAGGTCAGGGGTCACGCTAATTAATCGCCTGATGACAGCTGATATGTTTTCTATAGTCATAGCTGGAATCCTAGTCCTTCCACTTGTTAGGCCTCTAGATGCCTCTAAATCTGAGGGTCTGCATGTGTGTGTGTGTGTGTGTGTGTGTGTGTGTGTGTGTGTGTGTGTGTGTGTAGGGGGAAATATTGCCGACCGAATCTTTAGCATGTGGAGCGCCAAAGTTGCGACAATCCTAGGGGGTACCAAGGCATGCTTTCCTGGAAAATGTTGAAATCTTAGCCATCTGAAGCGCCTTTTCCTGCATTTTGAGGTGCAAATTTGATTGGTTTTTACTAATTCATGGGTTACGTTTACGTTACGTAGACTTTAACTACCTACGATTTACGAAGAGTGAAAGCGACCAATTGCGCGTTACGGCTAATGTGCTGATTACGAATTACGTTGATTTGGGCGGCTGCCTACAGATTACAAAGGATAAGATGGTGTATTTACGCCTTACATAAAAGGACGCGGAGGCCAACAGTCAAGACAGTCGAAAACATCCCAATCCTGTTGATTTATAACTTATAGTTTTGTGATGACATGGACCAATCACTGCCAGACTTAGATGTGTTTATAATACATATGTCCATAGTGACAGAGAATCACCATCTCCTATTGGCCAGGGTCTTCTTATTTTTTAATTAATCCCTTGGCTTACAGGTGAAAGAAAATAGACTGAAATCAGACAGGTATCCAAATGAGCCCCTGACAGCGACAGCTTAAGCTTGTGTAACGCAGACAGCTATACATACCACCTAGATTTCTAAATCTAGGGTTGTTTCATGCTTGCCAATCTTATTTTCTGACCACCGAAATCAAATCATTATAACTGCACGTTACCGTCTCCTGGGCTATTTTAAAAACGGCGTCGACGTCGTTTGATCATAATAATAGTCATTTTGGTGCATAATAATTTTCATTATGGTGATAGGAATAGATTTGCTCCATCAAAACAGATCTTATCCTGTCGTTTTGATTTTGTAACGGTGTTCAATCTAGGACTGTACCATCCGATGATGGGGTGGAAACCAAGAGGGCCTTTTTTTAAGCGGATGTCATAGAATTTAGAAAGAAGGAAAAAGAAATTATCTTGTCGTTCGTTGCATATAAGATAGAGATTGCAAGTTTTGAAGCTTGTGTTTTTGCTCAACAGTCTTGAATTTACATATTTCAACTTGCATAGCTGGATCGATTCAAGGACGCAGAAGGGTTTGATATACATGTATAAAAGAAGAAAAAAGACCTGGAAAAAAGACATCAGCGTCTTTGCCGGGCATATTTCTAAGCGACATAAGAATGCCTGGGTATTTTTCATGTTTTCCTCATGTCCAAACCACCTGTACTAAACAAGTGATTGGAATTAGGCCTTGTGAAACGTGTGCTCGTAGGGTTATGTGCAGAATGCTTGCCAATTTGGTTGTTTTTCCTGTGATCTTTGCGCGGAAAAACATGTACATTGTGTAGCTCGAACAAGGCGCGTCAGAGCCTGCTGTTGATAACATGCAGGATGGCACGTACGGACTGAGGCCGCCTCGTAGGGCTTCATACAATAACAACTACTGCATAACATACAGAAAAGTCACAAAAACATAATCAGCGTATGCAGTTTCATAAAAGCTGCTAGGGGGACCAAACTTACAGCACATACTGTTTTTCACAAGAGCTATCTAACAATTAAAAATCACGCCCACAGCATGTCCAAAAAAAAAAGATATCAAAACCTGACGATCCGCTACTGCACCGTAGCAAGCCGCAAGGGGGCCAACATCTAATCATTTCGACACCCGTGCACGTACCAAATATAAATACAATCCATCTCTAGTTATCACTGTCACAAAAACAAGCAATTCCGAAAACATAACCTTCTTGGCGGAAATAATAAGTTCAGAATTTATGAGTGTACATTTCTAAAATATTTCGGCACAATTAAGGAAACTGATGGTTATGTCGAGAATAAAGAAGTGCTGAACCCAGCCCCTTCTCGACACCGATACGACATATTGTCGTGGAACGATTTGAAGCATATTTGCAAATCACCTTATATAAGATGGAAGCTTGAAAATATTTACAGAACACTGCAGAAAACATATCTGTAACTAATTGGAAAATGGTTTAAATGCCAAACGTGCCTTTGTCGTTTAGTCAACATCTTTCGCATTTCTTTGAACTTTGAAGAAAAGAACAGGGCTTTTCAAAAATGGCATACTTAGCGTAAGCGATAAGAAAAATTTCCTGAAAATTTATTTTTCAAATTGCTGTTTGCCACTGTTATTTTTGTGATCTTCTGGTGAAGCCGTAACCCCCATGCACGCCCTCCAATCATGAAAACCACCTGTTGCCGTTGTCGGTCACGTGATTCACTGGTTCCCGTTGTTATTTCCTCGGTAAAGACTTGGGTTTGTCTTGGGTTTGTGGATATCTGCTGTATTTGTATGCACGTGCGTGTGTGTGTGTGCATTTGTGTGTGTGCATGTGTGTGTGTGTATGTGTGTGTGTGTGTGTATGTGCGTGTGTACATGCATGTGTGTGTGTGTGTGTGTGTGCGTGTGTGTCTGTGTCTGTGTGTGTGTTACTGTGTGTTTCTAACTCCTATACTATACTATACACAATGCAGCGTTGCCAGACATTCTCACCTATAGGCCTAAGCCTGTTGCTCTTTCACGATCTGAGATTTTTGATCAACAAACAGACAAAACAAACAAACAAATCCAGTCCGGGTAAGAATCAGAATCAGAGCGGGACGGACAGGTCTTACCGCAGTTTGTTTATTCACACCTGGGTGGTTATATCCCTTCTTAAGTATTTAGGTCCACTCCTTCGTACAAGCCCAGGTAATCTTAAATGTTTACCTGGCTGGGTTTTACCTGTGTGTTTACCTTGGTGTTCACCTGAGCGTTAAGGATAGTCTGAAATCCCCTCACCGCACGCACTATTCTCGAATCGGGCGGAACTTTCAACTTGGGGCCAGGTCACAAACGTCGTACCATCACAAACTGATGGCTTTTTTTTCCAGAAAGTCGTACAAGTTCCCTGCAAACTTCAAGAAACAATAACTATACGTTCATATATCATCAAAATAATAACATTGGAGGTAAAAATATCGTGCCCATTCTCTACAGGGTCCCGATCATAGCCTAGCTGAAAATCATGTAATGTGATTAGAGAAATGCATGAAGAAAATGACTTCTCTGTAAGTCAACCATTTAAACCCATGTTGCCTCCGCCTATAAGCTAACCCAAATATTTAGCTCCCCTGTCCGCTGACCCGTGCCGTTAGCATGGCATGATTAACCTGCCGTCACTTTACGTGAACACAAGGTAGCGTCACAGGGCGCAGCCTAACGTCACGCCAGACCTGCTAGTGCCACGCAACACACTGTGCAGAAACAAGACGCTACCCGAGCTCCTTGAGACTATCTTAGAAAGCTGTACTTTCTTAGGTTTTTTTTTAAGGAAGAAGAACAAAGACTGGTCAAATGTTGCTTGAAGACAAATTTCAACACACCTGTTTCAATACGAAGGATTCAATGGCGAACGTAGTTTGATAAACTGCAGTTTGAGTATAAATCGCAAGGTGCCGCTTGTGACTGGTTTATTGTAAGATTGTCCATGGATATTTGAATCACAGAACGCATAAATCATTCCGAAAACGTTATAATTTCCGGCCTTTCAACGTCTGCTTGGAGAAACGTATAGTCAATAGACAGTTTAAACCCAAGACACTAAGAACTTTGCGTATCATTTCTTGCAAGTGCTTTTAATACAATTGCACTGGATCTTGCTAATCGTTGACTATAGTGTCACAGTGGTGTAACGCTCTTGTCTGTAAAGTACGTTGTACAGTGTTTCCAAAAAAAACGTGACAATGCCTTACAAAAGCTTTCATACCATCAATCAAGTTTATAAGGAGCACTTGTACCTATGAATCCCAGGCCAAAGTGCTATGATCGTGTCTGTCGGTAATGGCCTTTACAGAGGTTTTAAAGTACACTATACCCCTAAGCGGTAAGGTAAGACACCTATTACACGATTTAGGACACTTTGTCGCTTTTAGATGTTAGTGAAGGAGAAGCTGCGTTTGATGTGACATTGTAATGGGCCATGGCTTTGTAAAAAAATTGTTCAATGACGAAAAATCCCCCCTTGGAACTTGAACGTTCTTCTTTTGCCTTACGTTTTATCTTTAGAGCGCACGCTCTTAAGTATCATACGGTAAGGGAATTCTATCACTTACAACACACAGCACTTGAGTTAGATTAAACCAGGTAGGCCCACTTTTTATACAGCTACCCGTATCTATGTGGCTCTTGATTTCATAATCGGAATACGATACAATATGTGTAAGTTTATGATCTGAAAGACAACAAAGCTCACAAAACGTAAAGAAATTGTAACTTATCTATGAAATTTTTTTCAATGGTCACCAATAAGTATATACGCAATACTTCTGCAGCTTACGTGAACTTAGTCACGTTGTCGAGTATTTGATTATAACATAGTACCCCTCGTACAGCGCCACGTGACCCTACCTGTAGCACCACGTGACACTATCTACCGTACCACATGATCCCCACTTGTTGCACCACCTGATACTATCTACAGTACCACGTGATCCCCACCTGTTGCACCACGTGACACTACCAACAGTACCACGTGATCCCCGGTTATTGCACCACGTGATCCAACCCTTTACACCACGTGATCCCCCGCCCGCCTGACTTTTGGCCCGTGTTTTGAATACACGATAATTTGTTTTCATTCACGCCAGTTGACAGCCGGTACAACAGCTTGATATAACGGCTAATCCGCTGTTTATAAAACATTAGCTTCGTGGACGTGGTTAAGATATTAATTTGACTTAATAACAAACTGCATGACTATAGTGCCTAATTTGGTATGTGACGTTTAACCATTGATGCCCGTAATATGCTGTCATCCAGGGTTAACTAGTACCATTTTAAAAATATCTTTTGTCCTGAATTTTATTTCAGCACAAACCACTATTATTTGTACAGATTTTACTTGTGTATTATACAGGTTAAGTCACTGTACGTCTAACCAGATTTACATTTCTAACGTAGCCCGATACTGCAATGCTAACCCTACAATAGGATAAATGTAATATATACTTGTATGTATGCATATACTTTGAGCTTTCTATGTTCACTTTTTGTGTATACATGTATTAGTAGAGGGACTTACTATAGCCAAGTAAGCGTATTTTGTTATCTAATTTACTGTCTGTAGTCTAACCAGCAACTTGAAACGAAGCCCGTTTAGCATATTTGTCATGAAGGATGTAATGACTTTTTCCAGACCACGTCAGGATTGTTCCTATCTGATTGAAACCGTGATGACGTAATACACTGCTTCTTTCTGTGGCTTAGTTATTGATTATCTACGGATCGATTAATCGATAACTTTTTATCTAAACTCGATAAAACTTATCGATCTTGGCTACTTCCTATGGTGTCAATACTGGCTGAAAATAGCAGACAAAGAATCGTCGCAAGGTTTCGTTACTTCTGTTCAAGGAAGTAAGGTACTTTCTCGGCTTGTATGTCCGTCTGTGTATCTGTCTGTTCGTCTGTTTCTTTGCGAGCTGCTATTTTGTCTGTGGGACTTGCAGGGTCACAAATCAAGCAATATGGGTAAAGGGTTGAAGTCTGCCATCTCTGACTTTCTGATGGAGAGTTTTTAGTGTACTTGACTGCTATAGAATTGGATTAGTCGCAAAGCTGTATGGGAAATGGGTGAAGTCTGCTATCTCTGGCTGCCTTGCATTCTGTTAAAGTTTGTTAATCTCTTAAGACACCTTAAAAGGTGTAACGCTGAAAAACATTTACTAGATAGATGTAAATGATCCTTTTGAAATACTTGCAACGATCTCTTTACTATAAATATAACCAATCATGCTGAGAGGTTTCTGAACTGATGCCGTTAGCAACAGATAAAGAACTGATGCTACTGTCCCCTGGTAATCAATAACCAGCTGCTATTTCACAAATTATGCGTCATTTGTAACGAGATCATTATAATTAGGCGGCAGTGTAATTAGTGATAAGGCTGTCAAGACAATAGTGATATATCTAGTACACTGTTTTCGTGAATCCGACGTCCAAGATTTACAAAAAAAAATGCCCCACACCGTGAAGAAATATTTACAGTTTGCGTTACTGACGGCTTCTGCACTTTGCCCAAGCCCACTTCACGCTGATTGGTTGTCGTTGGCACCTCAGCGATGCGCAAACAAGGCGCAACATGTGTTGTGCCCTCTCATGACGTCATCGCGCCACTTGTTTGCTTGAGTGACACGAGAGTAGGACGACTCTTTTCTCTGAGAGGGCACCTTCCGCCCGGATACGCTGGGAACGAGCTCTTATGGGCCAGGTTTGCCGTTTGACAGGGACATATTAGCGCACCTAATCATATTTTCTGTCACAGAAGACGCAACAGAAAAGCGCGGGAATTAGATCTTCTCTCTCAAGGTGATTGACGGCTCCGTTGGACGAGAGTGTGAGTGAAAATGGGTCGACCGGACGACCCGGACTCCAACAGGTGTCAGTGAGCTAACAACTCGAGCAGATAAGATTTTCTGAGGGACTGGTACGGTGTTCGGAGAAGTAAATTCCCCGTGAATCTCAAAGGAATTCCGCCAAGACAAGTCGCAAGACGTCACCTATCAACCCTTTGTGTGATGAATCACTCACCTGATTCTCCAAACGAACCGGCAAGATTTGATCCTCACGTCGTGACTGGAATTTGATTGACAGCGGCATCGCACGACAAAACATGAGTCTCTCGTATTATCAGTGAAGAGGGTGAACTATTTTAGGATTTCGTTGAAAACACTGAACGGATTGGCTTTGTTGTTATTTTAGCAGGTAACTTGAAGTAATGGAGGTTGACGATAATTTCTTAATGGAACAAGACAGCTTCGGCTCCGAACCGGAGGACTTGGAAGAAATTTTCAGCAACCTGGATCGCTCGGGAAGCGGATTCATCGAAAAATCGGACTTCGAGAACCTGTGTCAGAATCTCGAACTGGATGGAGACGAAGTGGAGGCGGTTTTTAAAGAACTGGACAAAGATGGCGACCGGAGAATTAGTTTGCATGAGTTCACAGACGGGCTGAAACATGTGGAGCTTTTTGTTCGACGGAGGGCGGTATCCTCGCCAGCCTGCACTGGTCGGGTGGTTAGAACTTCTAGCCCTGTCACAAGGGAGGCCTGGGGTCATTTCAGTCACCGGTCCGGGCGAGATCTGTTCCTACTGCCCAGGTAAACACGTTTGCCTTTTCACGATGTCAACCCAAGAGAGGTTCGCTTATTTATATTATTTGTTGTCACTGACACGTGTGGGGTCCAGAAACACAGGGTATTTGGCCCAAAATCCAGATACCCTGGGTTCAAATCATTTCATGCTACCGATCATGTGCTCTTGGGAAAATTAAAGGCACTTTTTGCAAACTTTCTCACTGCAACCAGGCAAACACGATCAGATCTTTATGTCAAGTCGGGTGAGGTTTTCAGTACTACCTAAAACATGCGTGGAATTTTAGAATCTGCTAAAAACTTCTGGTCAAAATAACAGTTCTATGGAAAAATATTAAAAGCTGTTTACAAAAATAAAACAGAGACATGTTATGCCCTTTACGATGTCAATCGCGCAGAGGTTTTCGATCGATTTTATTTCATTCCATGTCCGAAAGCAAAACAAAACGTCCCGATTGTTTCAGCCATAGCAGACACAGTTCCCTTTTTAGAAATTGTTAACATATTCAGATTTCTATGTCGTCATGGTAGAGGCTTTCAATTTGAGAGCAGAACAAATTGCATCTAAGTTTCGAAGCCTGCTGACACATTGTGGTTAAGATAACAGTCCTATTTATACAGAAACAAGGTTGAACACTCTGGTAAACACACCGAGCTCTTTATTTGTAAACTCCATGCAGGTTTACATTCTGAAAGCAGCACAAAAACCGTTAGGGTTTCCTCAAATACATAAACGCAAACAAACACAGCGAAAGATAAACATATTGAACTGTTACCCAAACTTTACCGTCCGCAGGTTTTCATACAATCCAGAAAGAGAGAAACCTTTGGTCTAAGACTAGCATGAACGTCTGAGGGGTTAAACGTCCAGTAGAGTTTGTGTTTTCCTCTGGTCTGTAGGTGTATTCTAGATGAAAGTTTAAAAAATGCATGGGGAAAATAGCCCTGTTCACCTGTACGTAAATATTTTTAATTTCAGCAAGGCTGAGGCCTGCTCAACCTAAGTGCAAATGAACCTACGGTCAAGTGCCAAGTTGTATTTACGTTTACGTCAATGAAGGTCATAAGAATCGTGATACAAAAGTTACTTAGTACTCTACCTAGCAACTGTATTCGTATTTGCCTGCGTGTAATACCAAACAAAAGTGACAATCATATTTTGCATAGACAGGTTCAAATTTACCCGGTAACTGCCAAGTTTAAATGTCCAATATGGCGGACGAAAGTGAGTCAGAGTCACGTGGGTCCAAACCGTGACCTCATACATTAAGGTCAAGGATTGTTCCTGACACTAAGCTGGGCTAATTGGGTTTAATTTCTTGGATCTATGAGATAAATTTGACCACCCGTTTCTTTAGTCTGAACTTATAGATACAAGTATTCTACAATATAAACAAGAGCCACTGACGACACGTTAAATACAGGATATATTCTAGGTTTAAATTTTCATAATGACTTGTTTACACATCTAATCTGACCTGGCTTGTAATGACCCGAATTATCGACCTATTACCCCGACTGACTACTATAGGGAAGTCCCAAATTGCTGTAGGGGAGGCAATTATAGTGTTTGAATCTTCCGCCCCCTCCAGGCAGTGGAACAGTCCAAAACCATTCCATCATCCTTTGTATCTTGGAAGCGTCCATTTGTCAGCAGACATGAAGTGGTAAAACCCTTTTTAAGACATCTTGTTTCATCAAAATCGTAATATGCTAAGACCATACATAAACAAAACACTTGAAGCAAATTTTGTAAGGCCCCCTATTGCCATTGGAATTACCCAAATGTAATCTTCCAGGGCTAATTATAGCCTCACCTTGGAATGTTCCAATTCACAACAGGTACATTTTAATGCTGGGTTTTATAACGCCACTGTATAATGAAACATTGAAATATCCCATACTACGTAATTCATGAATAAGATATCATTACAAACAGTGGAAGATTAGCTTAAGTTTCAATGAAATTTTAAGAAATGTTCAACCAAGTGTTAAATTGTTGTTGTCTGTTACGCTTTAGTAGTCTTGAGAACATGTTCGACAAGTCCCAGCTGGTGTCATATTGACATTACGTCATTATCAGACGATACTTACACCCATTCAGAGCGCTCAAAATGTGGTCCGAGAACGACTTCATTTGCTTCGATGAGGAAGATTTCGACTTATTACCTAGGTAAGACTTCAACAGTTACTCGTGTCCCAGACGATATCAAATGTAGAAGAAATATGTTCCAATAAGCAAGTCGGTGTTGTAAGAATTGGTAGTTTTGCGGCGTCATAATTGTAGTCGTTTGAATGATGTCGTGTCGTCTGCTCGTAGGAGGTTGGTTTCGCATAGGCATACATTGGTTTTCTTGACAAAGCCTCTCTGGTTTTGGTATGTAGATGTTCATACAGAATGAGTTGCTTTGAACGAGCCTTCGTCAGATCTGTACATCAACAGTATGGGTTGAATCTTTCTATTGATAATCCAATGGCTGTACATACTGCTGTATGTACTATTCTACTATGTGTGTCTTACTGTAAGTTTAAGACAAGCCATTTTCTAATGTTACGGAAGGTTAGATTTAGTTTTGCTATAAAATGCTATAATTTTATGTTAAACTTAAAAGTTTGCTATATGGTCTTTTTGTCTTAACTTCAAATTTATAATTTTGTTGGTTTACGTCCATTTAGTCCTTACCATTCATTCATTTTCAACTATTCATTCATTCACTCATTCGTTTGTTTATTTGTTTATTCATTCATTCATTCATTCATTCATTCATTCATTCATTCACTCATTCACTCATTAACTCAAACAAAAAGTTAGATTAAAAGCTTTCACTTTACCAACAGACTTCACTATACCAACGGACCAATTAACATCCGAAACACTATTGAAAGGAGATTTGTTTGTACTCCTTCATTTACATTGACTAAACGAAATTCAGTCATTAATTCATTTTCTATATTAACCACATACATGGGGTAATGCCGTTCAGTTATAAGGTCAGCCTGACATTAATAATACACCGGTTTTATATCTTACTCCTGGCCTCTGATAATCTACCGGTATAATTGCATACCGTTACCGGGTCAGCCTGACATAAATAATACACCGGATACGTTATACTAAAATTCTGACGTCTGTTTGACTCCCATCTCCGGGAGCAGGATGTCAACATGACTGAAGGACGTCTTAAGAGCTTTTATTGGGGTATTAAGGGGGTCTTCTGATGGAGGGGGGGTGCATTTAAGGAGAAACTAGTAAAGTCCTTCCCGCAGTAGATGGTGTCTAGGGCGGCACAACTCTCTGTTTCAATAACCCTTAGGCCACACAGCAGTAATCACTGTAGCAGGGGGCTAGTCCACTGATAGTAGTGTGTTCAACTACCTTACACTTTCTCAAATGCTGAGTGCTAAGCAGTGAAAGCAGTATGTACCATTTTCGAATTCTTTGGTATGACCAGAACAGGGGCCGAACTCACAACATACTAAATGCAAGACGAATACTCTACACATGTGGTTATTGCACAGGTTGGAAGGGGAGTGGGAACTGGATTTGGAAAAGGGATTTGAGTCTTGGGACAAAGCTTGGGTTCTGGAATTGTTTTTTTTGTTTTTTTGTTTTTTTGTGATTGTAAGGGGAGGGGGTTGTAAGGTATTTCTTTATGATCTTGATGCTACTTTTGTGTTGCAAATCTTTCTAATTATCTTGTTCGTCATCGTATCTTGTCACTCCACCCCTGGATCCACTGTCGGGCATTGAGTAATGTTAGCCTTTCGTAGGTCGATGCTGGTGTACGTTAGGCCGAGTTTGCAGCAGATCTGTAGAAGGTACTGTAGGGTTTGGGGGACTTCCTCGATTGGACAAGCTGCACTTAAACCTTTCCTTATCTGAGCATATTGTCTTCGGTCCTGGCTACCTTGCAACGGGCTCTATTGAGAGTCGGCAGGCCTTTTTTATGTTAAAGACGAATAATTTGATAGCAAGATTTCGCTATACCAACGACCTTCACTTTAAGCCAGAACACTGGCCCGTAAAGGCGACGTTTACTTGTAGTTACTTATTTATCTTCCTGAAAAGGGAGGGTAAATTTACTTCTTAACTCGGGTCATTGTGCCTTGGCACGGAGTGGAGTGGAGAAATGATCAAGCAATTCAGATAGCGCCCACAAAAACTTCATGCTTTTGGGTATCATAATATACCAGCATTGCGACATTGTAACAAGCGTCTTTATCATCAATAGTCTTGTCGTGAATATGCAAAATGTAGCAAAAGTGGGGTAAAATCACCCAAACCAGTCTGTTCTGGTCTGAGCTGGTTGACATTTTTACGTTACCATGGTGATCCCACGTATGGCCCTACTGTTTGGTCCAAAGTTCTTAGTAACCATGGCGACCATATCAGGCACAGGACTAAATTAGCGAAGGTTACAAAAGCGGTCGTTAGAAAACAAACACAGCAGTTGATACGGCTACATTGTAAATGCTACATGAACGTCCACAGTTGTATATTCAATCAAACGGCTACATTGTAAGAATTGCATGAATGTCTACTTTGTAGCAACGTCGTTGTGACAACAGAATGTTGCAAATTGGAACTCTTGCATCATACTGTGATATTTAATAACCCAGTCTAGACATACTGAAGCCGAAATATTTTAATTACGTTCCTCAATATCAAGTTTATGATAAGCATAAAGATAACATGATAAACATTAATGTAATATATAAAATCATAAAGATAACGTATGATTTGTGGTGTAATATAAATAAACGTGCGTAGTGAAATGTATGTTTACGTTAATGTATAGGTTAGTTATTCATCTGGTAGAAAATCCGGTAGAGCTTCAAATTTTTTACTATTGGAATTTGGAGAGAAAATCATTGAACAGTGTTCTGTAACTGTTAGAATACTGCACGTCGATGAACGTTGAATATCCAGGTAATAAGATACGCAATGTAGCAGTTACTCAAGCAATTAACTGGATCGTCAAAAACCCTTGATGTAAGAAATCCATAGATTCAAGTTGTATGCTATGATAGAATTTGAAATTTTGGGATTTTACCCCTGATTTCGGATTTCCAAAATCTATCCAATTGCTATCCAAATCTATCCGTTTATTAGAATGTAACGATTCAAAGTCAAACCGTTGCAGTACAAACAGTTCATACAGACAAGTTTTGAGAGTTTTAGATGTGTGTATGTTTTATAACGTGACTTCATTTATTTCCGTCGTAACGCACCACCACTGTCACCTGCACCTGGGGTTTATTTTGACATAACAGCCACCTGTAGCTCCACGGGTTCATAACCTCATCTTTATTCATGATCATTTCATAACTACCTGCGGTTCATTCTGTCATAACAGATCGCCTATAGCTACATGGTTTCATAACATAATTTTCGTTGGTTTAATTACTACCTGGGGGGGTTTATTCTTTCATAACAGACCAGCTGTAGCTTCTGGTTTCATAACACTCAATTACATTGGTTTCATAACCTGTACTATAATTAATGAATAACCTCCATCTGTGCTGTTGCTTTGGTCCGTTTTCCAGACGAATACTTTTCAGTTTTTTCATCTGACTATTCATACGTGAGGCTAGAATCAGTGTAAACATTTTTCAATAATAGTATATCTATGAGCTAAGGAAGCTCACAGGATGCAAAGCACAGTGGAAAAAAATGAAGAAAGACTGACTGCAGCTATATAGGACTTTCCAAAGACTATAGATGTAGAACACAGTGACTGATGATAATGATGATGATATCTATGTAGTAGTCGACTATTTGCTATTTGCCGAATATGTCGAAAATGGTATCAGTTTTTTTCTTATCCACAACACAGATAGGATGTTTATTATATTACAAATGTGGCATTATCATCTTGTGGCAAATGTGGCAGTTTTATATTGCTACACGATAATGTCGAAATATGGTGTTTATGTGCTATGTACAGTAAGTGTCTCCTGAAGTGTAGCAGTTGTTCGATTGGAGAAGGTATTTGATTCACGACAAGTGTGGCAGTTTTTTTTTGTTGCCGACTGTTGCATGACGGGTGAATTGCCCTTCAGACCCGGATGTTTGGTGGAATGTTTGGATTTCTTACCGACCGATGACCCTTGACCTTAAAGTGGCGTGAGGGGGGGGGGGGCGATTGAATGAATCATTTGTTTACGTACAGTTTGATCAGTATTTGACAAATTGTAAAGCCATGCCTTTCCAATCTCCCCGTTACCGTAGAGGTTTAAGTCACCTTTCAGAGTCGCGGTCCTTTACATATATGTTCACGTTATTGGGACTACGTGACATTGTTAGCGTGACAAGTTCGCGATAGTGAATTGAAATTCTTGGCGCTGAGTCTTAGATTTGGCGTACAAACGTCAACAGCCTTGTGAAATAGATATCGAAGATACGTGTTGACTGTCGGTTGTGCCTTAGGCCATGTTTATGTTTATGTTATTATATAGATGACATCCTCTGGGAACCTCAAAACTGATGCGAACGTGCGAAGAACCAAAAAAAAATTGGCAAAAAGTTGCCTTCGTTATGAAATCTAGTTGGTCAGGAAGGTTGAATAAATAACACACATAGAGTATCATGACAAACTGACCAATGGATTATTAATTTTGGCTCCTTCACGTCTTCTCTTTTGACCTTGGAATTGACGTTGGCATTATGTGAAATCAGTATACATTTTCAGATACATTGTATATGTTTTTTTTCTATTTTGTGGGTGATTTGAACAATGTACAGTATGGTTAGATCTTTTTCAAAGTTTTTGGGAAACGGCCAAAAATTGATGTGTGTGCGGCTGGTGTCCATATAATCAACGAAAATATGATCAAGAAAATTAAATGTCGAACTTTACTGTGCCTTTCCCACGAATGACGTCATGTTTCTACCATTCATAGTTGATTTGTCCCTGTTGTTTCTACACCTGCAAGGTGTGTGTACTCTTTCGCTGACGCTGTTTTGTTGTTGGGTGGGGAACATGGCAGGTCTAAGAGCTATAAATGGATTTTTAGCTGTCCTGTTTATAAACGTAACGATACAGAATTTGCATCTACGTCATGTAATAACAAACATAAAAGCTTCTTATTCTTTGTATGGCCATGTTGGTTGCCCCCCCCCCATCGATCATATTGAAAAAAAATAATAGTAAAACATATGCTGTAAATTATCGTCAAAAAACGAATACAAATGTAATAGAATGTCAACATGAATTCTAAAGTCAGACAGGAAGATATGTAAAAAAAACGAAAGATTTATTGTCAAGAATACCATACTCTGTATGCTCAGTCATTTGTTCAACCTCCCTGCCCACTTATAAGATTTCATGATGGAGGCAATTCTATTTGCCTAACAGTCGCAATTTTTATATCAATTTTGCAGTGCTGAATATCATTCATATAATCAATTTTATATTTGCAGTGCAGAATATCATTCATACAATCAAGCAAGACTTGAACATTAATGAGAATCTAATTATATATGGAATATCTGAAACATATAGAGACAACAAGCTTTTACATTGTATCCTTATTGCCAAATATGTAATTTACACCTGTTTTTTGAAAAATTTGAAACCAAACTTGAAGTACTTTAAAGCAAAAATTGTCAATATGCCAATGATAGATATCCCTTAGATACACCTGTTAATTCAATCACAGATCAACGATTGTTACCCTACTCTCTCACCCAGTGTTGTTATATCTCATGTTAATGTATGTACTTTTTTGTTTTATACTGAATAAAGTTTTAAAAAAAAAAAAAAAAAAAAAAATTCATACAATCAAATCACCATGGCTCAATCTTCCTTCGCGGGCCCTTTGTAATCCTATACACGCGCCCGAACATGTGAGTGTTGACAGCACAAAAAGCGGGGAACGCCCTTAACACGGTAGGGACTCTACGGTCGTGCACGTCAACAATGAACCTCAGACAGTTAACGTTAAACACAATCAGCAAGTCTGTCACCACGGGGTTAGCGCAGTTGTTACTGATCCGAACAAATTACGTCTGTTGAAACTGTAAAGCAGAACTCTTTTCAACTGAACGAAAGTCTTTTCATACCGTAAGCGTTTTTTCCTGCCTAGTGAGCCTTTTTTTCAATCCAACTCCGTCAGACTAATCTCTGTTTTCGACAGGTCCATAAACATTCAATTGTTCAGTATTCTAATACAGATAAATGAAATACAATCAATTTTTTTAGTATTGTGTTTGACGGTAGAAAACTTTACACGCGGGACTTGTCTTGTTTCTGACTTGTTGGCGTCCTGTCTTTGTCTTGTTGCTGTCTTATTTGATCGGTAGAAAGGGTCACCCCGTCAGGGCCTGTGTGATGACGATGGGCTTGTCCTTTCTTGTACATTGTTACCCTACCTTTGCCTTCTTGTTGTCCTGTCTCTGTCATATTTAGCCCTGTATGTCTTTGTCTAAATGCTGAAAAGGTCACCCCATCACAGCCTGTACACATAGATGAGACTCGTCCTGATCCTGTCTTATTGCTGTCCTGTCTTTGTCTCACGTTTGTCCTGTCTTTGTCTTGTTGTTGTCCCATTTAGATGCTGGAAAGGTCACTTCGTCACACTCTGTTCACACCGTTCCCCACTGTTGCCCAAGCATGACGGAAACACACCGCTTACTCAGCTACACACTCTGTGTTTCTCTCTAGCCATGTTTATTTTTCCCCATTATATCTTTTGTATTTTCTACGTATTTTTCTTCCTCGTTCACTTAATATCTTTCTTTGGTTGACTTTGTTTTTGTTTCCAATTGCACTGTGCTGGATGTTTTCATTCGTTTCCAATATCCCTTCCGTTTTCCTATATTAAAGTAAAGGTTTCAATCAAAACCTCATTATAGTTTCCCGGTAGGGAAAGAGATATTGTTTTTGCTGATGCGTTCTTTTTTTTCTCCTTGTTCTGCCAGTAGCCAGTCTGAACCTAGTAAAGATAATACCATTTCAACAAATATGATCATCATTTTATCTACTCGCACACAAATATGATGAGCATAATGGATAGTATAATTACATTAATGACCTGATCAAAAAAACAAAAACAAGTAGATGTAGTTTTACCTTTGTGGCTGCTTTATTTCATTTGGAAGATCTTGTTTTCGGCGGTGTCTGTGTTTTTGTAGAGTTACACAACTAAAGAATCTGTGAATGGATTGTTATGATATTTGGTACGTACGTAGCTCTTAACATAACAAAGAAATAATTAGGTTTCTAGATACTCTAGTTACGACTATTGATCGTGATATTTGCTGTGCCGTTGAAACAGGACCCGACTGTAACATAATGAAGGAGGTGGCATCAGGCTTCACTATCGACTGTTTTTGTACGCGGACAGAAATGTACAATTGAAGCTGGCGTTGAATGAAAAGATAATCAAAATACTCTTCTAGTGAATGTCGACCCAACCTGGTCGCGATGCTTGCAATGCAATTCTGTGGTGATAGAATGGGCCAGGTTGTTACCAAAACAGAGCAGATGGCATCGGCCCTCGTTATTTAGTGCTCTTTGTGCCTGTACAAAAATACACTTTGAAAGCAGAGAATGAATGGGGAGCTCATTAGTTACAAACTTTCTTCTGATGCCGACTTGTCCTGTAACAATATTAGTAGATCCGATGGCTGGTTCTGAGTCCTTGCTCTGAGAAAGTCCGCTATAACATGAATCCTGTATGTATCGGGTGCTATAAGGTCATGGCGAACTCTCCTTCCACTGTCTACAGGAAACGACCTGTAGAGCAGTATTAGGCTTAGGTCCCAATTCCACCAATGCCCGTTAGGAATTTATGTAGCCCCGGCCGGGCTCCGAAGATTCAAATTTGTCCCGGTGGACTGCTGTATACCGTGGGGTACCACTTGGTGTTCCCCACTGGTCGGTCACGGCACCTATCTATACTGGGTCCCTGATTCATTTTAAGTCCGATTTAAATTCAACCCGGGGCCCGGCCGGACCCAAAGTAGCCGGTACACAGTACCCACAATGAATTTCGCTGTGCATGCGCAGTTTAATAATCTAACCAGCTTATTAAGCATGACTGCAGTCAGAATCCACCGTGTCCGTTCTTCCGTACGACCTAGCTTCCCTCCATGAACTGTAACGTCTGTTTATTTGCAAATCTCCAGCTGCCCCCCTCCCCACGGTCCGACTCGGAGGGTTATCCTTCAAAATAAATAAGACAGCTTGTACAAAACACGCGGGAATGTGTGCAAAACAAACACCACCGCATACTCAGAGGGTGTTTTGAACAGGGTGTAGAAAAGCATACATACACGGCGCTTTAAGGAGGTCATTGAACTCATCCGTAACACGCAGAATTAATTACAAATTTTCTCAGTCCATTTTCCTTGATTAATGTTTGTTATAATAATTACGCATCGCTAAATACTTTATAAATAATGATTAATAATGATAATTTGGTAGCTTCTTCAGAAAAATGCGTTGACCTCTATTAATTTCTTTATCATCTTCTTTCTTGTTGTTGTTGTTCTTTTGACTTACGGGCCCAGAAAATTTTCATTCTGTTACTAGATGCCAGGTTTTGTTGTTTTTTATTTACGTGTTTGTTTGTTTTTGTTTATCCAGCCAGGAGAATGTTTGCGAACTCTACCAGCAGCTCCACGGCTCGGCCACACACCTCCTGCCTCAGTTTGAAACAGTCGTCCTGTCAATCATCAAGGACTATAGAAACCACCAAACAGAGATAGACAGACTAGAGAAGTCACTAAAAAGGTAACACCTCTTTTTCTTTCTCATTCCTTCCCTCTATCCTTCACTCAATCACTCATTCTGTCCACCATCAAGGACTATAAAACCACCAAAGATAGACAAGAGAAGTCCCTAAGAAGGTAACACCTCTGCGTCTCTCTCATTCTCTCTCTTTCTCCTTCAATCATTCCCTCTTTCCATCTTGAATACAGCAGAAACTAACAGAGGTAGATAGACTGAAGACATTACTCAATAAGTAACAGCTCTTTCTGTATCTCTTTCACTCACTCAATCACTTTCCTACCTGTCATTCACTCTTTATCCCTCTTATTCCTCGCTGATTTCTTCTGTCCATCACTAAAGACTGCAGGGATTGGGGAATCACCGAAAAGGTAGTGATTCTCTTTTGCTTCCTCTCACTTACTCTATCCCATTCTTTTATCTCTTACGTACTCTCTCCTGATCTTCATGAAAGTAGTGACCATCCGAGTGAATACTGTCAGATTTCGATGTTGCTCATTCATTGGTGGATACTTTGTAGCATTTTCACAATTTCGTCATCTGTATCAAGTCGTCTGTAAGTAACATGACGTCATTGATTTCAGAGCCAATGAGACGCACGAGCAGCATCTTCAGCAGATGGAGGAGGAGATGGACCAGCAGATCAGCAGGGCGGAGGAGAAGTGCAGACAACAGGTGAGACAGGTGTAAACAATGTAACAGTGTGGTACCGTAACAATGTAACAATGTAGTACTGTAACAATGCACCCAACCGTCTATAGCAAGCATAGATGGACCAAGAAAGGAGAAAGATGTACACAACAGGATAAATAGACTGATGTAAGTGTTACTGCTAAAATGTAGCAATGTAAACCCACTATAATACATGGTAGCAAACAATGATCAGGCACGTTAGACTGAAGCCGATACAAGATGGCCAACAGATCTGGTTACAGCCGTTGGTCTCACTGTTCTGAGTTCTGCTGATTTCTTCTTCACATTTTTTTAAGGAAAAGGAGAGACTTGAGTTTGAACTTGAGCAGGAGAGAAGAAGATGGGAAACCGAGAAGGCTGAACTGCAGGCGTCTGTCAAGAAACTTCAGAAGGTGGGTAAGATTTCTTCTTTGGGGAGTTTCTTAGGAGCTGATAAAGGTATAAAGTCATTTTCAACATATGATTGGGATATTGTTTGGACAGTCGTGAATGAATCTTGTAAAGCTATCTTGTAAAGTCTTGTATTGTATATCTAGTGTATCTTACGTCAAAGGATGAAATGTTTTGAGCCTAACAAAAACATTCTGGTCGGCCACAAGAATTGGAATGAATACAGTGATTTCTCGAACGAATAACCAGGAATATAAGAAG
>NC_049981.1:2080191-2141232 GCF_000003815.2 Branchiostoma floridae | reverse complement strand
AAAACCATGTCCAGTTGCTTGAGTAACTACTTTTTGGCGTATCTTATTACCTGGATGTCTAACCTACATCGACGTATAAGAAGAATTATCAGACGGCATTCTGGCTCATTCCGCTTCTCGTGTGAAGGGGGCCTTAACAGTGAACCATATACTAATTTAAGGCCACAAGCGGCAATCTCCAGGTGCCATTATCGCACCGTTTGCTGAAGTGCCTGTCGAGAAGCATTTATCGAGAGGTATGAGAACTCATCACTGCAGTTGTCAACATGTTAATGGTTACTATGTTTGTCCCATCTACAACTGTTAGAGTTACACCTGCTCATCAAGCAAAATTGTACAAAAATCGTTCGGGAGACTCCTGGTTAAATATACGTACTTGTCATGAGTGTTATAATAAAGACCTTACACCACTGCTGATAACAGTTTGAATGGTTACAATATTTGCCACATGGGACACAACGTGATTTAGAACTATTACAGATTCTCATTGGTAGCAAATTTGTTTCTAACAACGTGTTGGAAAGACCTGAACTTGAACCCAAAATGGCATTTTATGCGTTTTGGAGAGAGTGTTCAAGTACGAAGGCAGTCTGTCGACAACAGCACTCTCAAGAGAGAATACAGTGATCATTCTTGTCGGGTACCTCCGTGATTTCTTTTGGGGGAGGGGAGATTCTTCCGTGACCCCCCTCCCCACTAGCCACCCTCCCCACCTACGTCTATGACATGTGTACTAGAGAATCGGCTGGTATTAAAATCCATAAAATCGCGATTACAGCAACAGTAAAGTCTGTGCCAGCTGCGGCTAAAGAGTTGCTTCCCAGAACCCGAACAAAAGCATATCAACACCAGCTGGGTCGGACTACACAGTAACAGCTATCACGGGTTTACATTGTAGCCATTAATACCTGCACTGTGTACACTGTGTACACTGTGGTACTGGAGTGGTTTTTAGCGACAAAGTGACAGATTGAGACGTTATTGTGACAGTATCAGGAAGTCTGCCACATTGTCGCTGTTTGAGAAGCTACTGTTTCGTGTAGCGTTTTATTTTTAATCTGGGGCGGACGAAAATATCTTTTGTCACTCGTGTTCAATGACAATTAAGGAGAAGAAATGGCACCCAAAATAGCACAGGAAGTTTGGTGTCACTGTTAGGGATGTTGGCTTCTGTTTTGTTGTAACAGAAAGTCTGGGGCTGTTTAGGAAGATTTTGTTATGCTAACATGTAGTAAATTTGCGGATTTGATGAGCAAGGGACAAAAACATCTTTTGGCATTTTAGGAGAATCCAAATGGTAATTTAGAACAAAAAAAGCAGCAGAATAATGTAACAATTTGAAAATTTGGGAAAGTCTTTAAGTACAATGCTCAAAATTTCTTCCAACACCAAGGTATACACGGATCAAATTTTTCAATGACCACTGAATAATAACCAATCACTTCAGAACTTAAGCAGACAGGTGATTATTAACATATGATTTTGCGAATACGTGACGTCAGCAATTGGTCAAACGTGCCAGAAAGTTATAGCCCATCGGTGTAAATGAGGCCATATACATCAGGGCACTCCAGCCATTACTGAGTAGAGACGGTGGGCGTTATGAACTTCCTGACCAATCGCTGACGTCACGTATGTGCAAGATCACGTGTTGATAAAATTAAAAACTAGGTACAAATTGCAACATCATTGTAAACGATCATAATGCTAATATATAACTGAAATAAAACAATATTGTTCTATCTTATAATTATAGAATTATGATTCCTCTATTTACACACCTTCTATATTGCAGATGGAGGCGAACGCGAGAAAAGACAAGAGTAAAGAAGACTCCGTCGTCAGCTTGAAGAGAAAACTTGAAACCCTCATGCAGGTGAGTTTACAGCATGCATCCCACAGTACAGTTGCGCCCTCTAGCGATTAATGTTAGCACTGTAGTAACCATTTCCATCTGATTGCACCCTAATAGTCGTAAAATGTTAGGTTTTTATTTTCCAGGAAAATTGAAAGTTAAAGAATCAATCAATCAATCAATCAATTGATCTATTTCATCCATGTATATCTTTCTGGAAATGAACTTGATCGTAAAATCATTTATCAACATCAATTATCGATTTTTAAACCAAACCATAATCTATTGTCTCTCTGTTTTCCAGGAAAACCGGAAGTTGAAGAGCAATCTGACGGAGTCGAACACGACGGCGGCGGTTCTGAAGAGCGAGCTGACGCAGCTGCAGGCCGAGCTGGAGGAGAAGTGTGAAGACTTGGACAGGTGGTAATAACGAACCACAATTGTTTCATAATCAACCGAGATTTTTCAATAACGCACCGAAATTATCTCATAAAGAACAGTAATTGTCTCATAACGACCCACAATATCTTATTAAAAAAAACAACTGAATGGCATACTTGAGACCCACAGTTATCTCATTTTAAACCAAAATTATCTTATAAAACCCAGTAATTTTGTCATGATGAACCACAATCATCTAATAACGACCAGTAATTATTTCATATCGAACCATAATGTCTAATTAAACAAGCAGATAGCCTACTTAAGACCCACAAATATCTCATAATGAACCAATATTATCTCATAACAACCAGTAATTGCCTCATAACGAAACACAATCATGTCATAGCAACCAGTGATTATTTCATAACGAACCCCAATATCTAATCAAACAACCGCAATAGCTGACTTAAGAACCACAATTATCTCATAATGACCAAATTGTCTAATAAAAACAAGTAACCGACGTTATATGACGTCGTCAAATCTTCGGAACCAATTTTGCCTTTGCATGATATCACCATTATGTGTAAAGAAGCATACAAATTCAAATCTACCTTGCAGCCATCAGGTCTAACCGTCCAATATGGTGGACAGTACGTATGTCACGGCCACGTGAGTGCAAACAATCAATACCGACCGTTCTGACCATAATTTGTTTTCGTTGGTTACCAGGGAGAGGAATTCTCTGTTGGATTACGTCACAGAACAACAGAGTCTGTCCAGACAACTGGAGATGCTACAGTGAGTATTGCTTTTGTTATTTTAATGAGATATCTTATGATATGTGAAATGATGTATATATCATATTAGCATCTATACATTATGAGCAACGGTATCACGACTTGGTGGTAGCTGAATAAACGGGGAACAAATTTGGTTGTCTTCTTAGAATTTTTGGTAGTTCTCTAACGAGAAAATACTGTATTGTGGTATGACAGAAATTGTCGGTGCATTAACGCAGAGAAAATGGACCAAAATATTTGCGGTAACACTTCTCCGGTCTTTCTCAAATAGAATGACCCACTGGACACGAATCACTTGGCTACTCTAGGACATTATATACAGTGTATAGAAAGTACCTATTACGGATGCAAGTTTGTATTATGAGCAATGATAACGTATAGAAAAGACAGTGACTGAAAATTACTCCCTATCTAAACACTAATCTAATGGACCATCCCTTGTTTCGCCAGCTCTGGTCTTTTAAGTGTTGCTGTAATGTAAGGATGTACATAATGTCAAGATTAAAAGTGCAGCGTTTTTATAAAAAGAAAGTATTACTATGAAATTTCGGCTATTCAAATCCCATTGTATACTTGTTTATCAATGAGATCAAGGCGTGTTGTGTGGCATACCTTTCACAGGGTGTGTTTATTTTGGGAACACCTAAAGAGTCACAGGTCACCCGTTTGTAAAGATAGCAGTTTAGCTCTCAGGTGTGTCTACAACATGGCGGGGTCAGGTCTGAGACTCGTGTGGGAACTTTCTTCGCAAGATCTTGAGTTCAGGCAGGTTTTCGGAAGTCTTTAATGTGTCTTCACAAGTCTCTAAGAACGTTATGCAGGTTTTGCCAAGTCTGGTTGTTTGTTGGAGTTAGTTGTAAGACTGTTTTGTAGTGGCAATGATATCGTTTGGTTGAGCTGTAAATCACAGCCTTTGTCAGACGGTATAAACTGTGTGGTAAAGAAATCTAAAAGATTCTATCACTTCATTTGTGTCTAAACGACTTTCTTAAGGCAAATTAAGTTTGCTTTGTCTTCAACTTTGAATGTCTTACATGTTGTTGCACATGCTCAATAGCCCCATAATGATTGGGTAATTATTTACTGACCCTTGACCAGAGCGTGGGAGGGGTGAAAATTTTTACATTTTGGTGTTGGAAATTACAGTTCAACTATTTCAAGAATTTCTACATTTGTTTAGATTATTGTTTGTTGGTAAATTTTGTTGTTTTGTTGGTTAATCTCAATGCATCTTTTATCTATCAGATGCACAGTTCAGTTTGTTAAAATTCCATCATTTGGGGACAAGTGTGGAAAATATAAGCTTCATGTTAGTTTCTGATTGTTTGTTGTGGATGTATTGACTGCTTCGTGTTAGATGGTATAGCACATGTTATGAAGCATGCATAACTTTCTATGGATTCTTCTTGTGTCGCGCACATTATTTATTGCTTTATCAACTCCTTTAGCTACATGCAGGTAAATTTAACCATGGACGGTTCTGGAATAACAAAGTGTGCTATCATTAATGAAGTGAATACCGAAAATCACTGACATGATGTTGAACACTGTTTATCCGTTGACTCAACGTTTTTTTTTAATTATTGTGCCCACAGAAGCACCAATAAGAAGCTGAACGACACGAACGACAGTCTGAGGGAATCCCTAGGGAGGAACAAGAGAAGTAGCAGCAGACAGGTGAGGGGTTCTTACACTTTTGTTTCTCGTCTGAAATATCTACAGATATCATAGTCTTCTAATAAATATTGAAACAACTCTAGATGGCTAGAAAAGAACAGGTTGATTCTCTTACTTGACTAGGTTGTGCACGTAGTCCAATTTATCGAGTTGAAATAAAGGCACAAACAAACAAACGTCAATTGTAAATCAACAAAAAAGACACTCATTCCTACAAAACAATAGAATAACATTGAACAAAAAAAATTCTAGAAAATAGAACTAACAAAGTAGAATAACAGTTATATGTATGAGAAACGGTGTAAAATTTGACCAAAAATAATCCCTTGCCCCCCTGCCCCAGTCGACGCGGACACCCTCCCCCTTCGTGCAGAGAGACAGAAACGGCTCCGTCATGAGTGACTACATGATGACACCGGAACCGGATATGAGGTGAGACACTCTTCCCTGTTTCCATCCACACCATATCTGAATATCATCATTCTATTCTATTAATTCTATTCTCCTCCATTAGAACCCATTAGGAGAAAATGAATGGAAAAATCAGCATCGTATTCAATATGTCCAAAACAATATATGACAGGCACATATTCCGTGGTATTAGTTAGAGGGTCAAAAATACCACAAAAGATGGCCTACCTAAACTATGATACATACTTTCAATCCTGGTCAGTCTCGTTTTGGCGAATGACCCCGGTTGACCCCGGAAACTCCCAAATGGCCAACGTAACTGGAATGGGGTCTATTCACTTCTAAAAGACAAAAATTTCGAAAACTTTGATTGTTACACATAGTTTAAGCTATATATATCTACATCTTTAATCATAGCGTATTGATATTTTCAGTCCTGAACTCCGGCGGAGCCTGCGAGGCAGCCTCTCGTCGCTAGAGGACCTCACTGCCTGTGACCCCGGCAAGAGAAAATGCAGCAATGATATCGGTATGTTCGTCATCAAAATCACGATTTTTCATTGGTGGGAAATGTTCACATTGCTGACACGTTATACGTACTGTTCTCTGTTTTCGGTAATGAATTGATAACGCTCTCACCTTCTAGTTCAATGTGCAGAAATTTACTCTTAGCTTGTAAGGATGCTGATAATGATGCTGTGGATGGGTGGGTGGGTGGGTTGATGGATGGATGGATGGATGGATGGATGGATGGATGGATGGATGGATGGATGGATGGATGGATGGATGGATGGATGGATGGATGGATGGATGGATGGATGGATGGATGGATGGATGGATGCATGCATGGATGGATGGATGCATGGATGCATGGATGGATGGACGGATGGACGGATGGATGGATGGATGAACGGAAGGTTCGATATGTAGATAAAATGATAGGTCAGGTAATCGGAGGATAATCATACAAACGGTAGCAATTGGAAAGATGTGGAAAGTATGGACGAACGTATTCAAGGGAAAGGAATGAGTATCATGAATTCAAGGGAAAGGAATGAGTATCATGACAACCTGTCATTTCGTGACCCGCCTACAAAATGGCCGTTTTGGCCCATCATGCCCCTGGGCGAGTGTAGACAACTTCTGATCGGACTCGTCCACTTTAGGACCCGTATCCCAATGGGAAATGTGGTAAAAAGTCAAGTGAAAGTTAAGATAATTTCAAAGATTCAAGGAGAAACGTTTGGACGGCCACGAGCTTTCATTTCAACAACAGTAATATAAACGATATCCACAATGATATCATATATTGTTCATCATAATAGTAATGCCCAATGTATTGACATATTGCGAGACTTTCGTATGATCTACATTTCTACACAAAGTGGATGATAACAAAAAGTAACAACAGTACTTAAATCTGAACACGAATACAATGTTAATCTACTTACCAGTCTATCGCTAGGTACTAGATCTATATATAGAACACCACCCCATACAGTATCTACTGCCAAGTAATTTACATGTACAGTCACTGTGTCAAATAATACTGTACATATTAATCATAATCACCAGGTGTATTTTGCCAGCCAGTAGGTACCCATTATGAGTAATGAGGCTGATTAACGTGGTCGAGGCACCTCCTCGAGCACGGGACCCCCGTTTTACGTCCCTCCCGGAAGACGATTTCGTGGAAAGCTTCGTGAGGCTACAGCAATCCGGACGTCCTTGGTTGGTCTCCCATCCAAGCACTGTCCGGACCGTCGCGTTGCTTAACTTCCGAGATCGAGGGATCGGGTGTACCAACGCGCCACGCGGCCGTAGCTAAAAAGCACCATTTAAATCACGTTTACAGCCCTGAAATATATATACTGGTCGGTCCCCATGTTGATCAAGTTCCTACACCCCCAAACGTGCATATACTGATCGGCCCCAGGTTAACCTAGCTGACACTGTAACAATTTTACACAGTAGTCGAACTTCTCGGTCAACAAGTTCTGTCAGCATTCCTCTCCGAACAAATCGACCAGAGGGGGCACGTTTGCCGGTCGTGTGGCGTTCACACCGTCCAAGGCTGACATTAATAGCTCTACAGACGACGCCTGGATCATTGTCAAGATCACGAGATCCCGATTCTGGATTTCTAATTGCCGGATTGATCAAGGAGTTGATCCAGCTACATTCTTGAAGATCGTTCATGAGGATATTTCAACATCTAGTGACCACCATGCTGGGGCAACCTACGGTTAGAAAGTGAACGTGGGAACAACAGGTTTTCGTCTCAGGGCTTTTGTTGTTCAGGATTGCATGGAGAAAACTTAACAATAGAAGACTCTGGGGACCTTAATCCTTAAGGTGGAAGAGATTCCGTGATAGTCTTCAAGGTCAACAATCAGGCAACAAACTCTCCCATTTTCAGCCTTTTTTAATACTCATGGAAGAATCTGACTCATCAGAATTGATCGTGTGCGTACTTTTCTGAGGGGAAAAAGATATTTGACAGACTCTGAAACGTTAGAGAAAGAAGAGGTGTGATTTTTACACGGAGAAAGTTTCGGAGACTGTAATTATGTATGTGGGTCACGTATTGTTCGCCATTGTCGCCGGCAGTACCTCAAATTATTTACGACACAACTAACAGAATGTCGGCAGCAAAAATATGTTGTACGTGACGATCTTTGTTACAACTGAGACGAAAAATTAAAGTCTACGAGACGCGATTTATAGACTCTTATGGTACTCGTACGGAAATCTTAGAGACATTGTCACGCTGGTTTCTTCGCGAGCAAGACGTCGAGTCTGATCGTGGTCCTGTCGCCCATTGCAACTGTCAATCATTCCTAGAACCCTCTGCTGTTTTTGCTTTCACCTACAATATTCCTTGTAAGAAAAGCTACGTAGAAAAAGACGTATCGAAGCGCAGAATTTTGCACCTGTTCTGTGTATTTGTTCAGTAAACAGACTTGGGTCGTTCCGGATGTCACGTTTTCCTATAGCACATCCTCAACTGTAAGGGCAAATTCTCGTCTGATCCACCTATCAATCTTCTTCGCGTTGCCAGGACAACACAAATAGTTTCATTGTCAAGAACCATCGATGAGAGACGCTTCTGTGAATGTTTTCGGGCTAAATTTGTTTGTATTTCGGGCTACGGTGAACTGCGCTAACACATGAAGCAATGTCGGCGACATAAGCCTACTGATTCCGCTGGTGTTGTGGCGCCTTCATTATATATGGTTCGTTAGCCCCGCGATTTGAACTCTTGTTAGTGTACAGATCACTAGTTTTCAGCGTACAGACAACTCTTCTTCTTGGGTAGAACAAGTGACGGTGAATATTTTCATAAAGGAGACGTTCTGAAGCACTCTCGTCTTAGGATTTTTTCTTTGTGCCTGAAGGCAAGACTGAGGAAAACAGAGGTGATACTCGAGAGCAGATGATAATTTTTACGAAAGCTAAGTCAAAGACGTTATCGCACTTGATTTCAAGGAACTACACATGCGTGTCAGTGTGTGCTGTTCGTCTGCTAGTGTGTTAGTACACAGTCACAGTGGATCGGTTTAATTTCTTGAGGCAAGGCGGAAGACATAGTAGCAGGCAATACTTACAAGAAAGGAAGAATCTACCACAATTGATCTGAGAAAACTTCATGTCAGGACATCTACGTGCGTGTTAGGATACAATCACAGAGGGGAATATGGAAGATTTTCTTCTTTTCGTTGGCAAGCGGCTGGGCACTAAACCTGCCAAACAGTCCGAGACAGACGGTAAAACCAAGGTTACGACCAAGAAAGGGGCAAATCCTAAGATTGAAGCTAAGACTGCGGATGTACAGAACAGGAGACTGAGGAAAGTCCGGACGCCTCCTGGGAGTGTGTCCAGCGGAGGGACCGAATCTCTGAGCAGTTTGAGTAGCGGCTGGGAGGAGATACGAGACGGATGCCCGAGGGGTATCACATTTATCGGGAGAGACCAGCGACATGATATCGGGAGGGAGGGCGAGGTCCCCCGAAGGCAACCAGAGACCACTCCGGTGGATAGACACAAATTTTTTGACCCTCAAAACGAGGAGGATAACTTAAGCTGGGAAGGTACCTCGGAGCGAGGGTACTCGGAGGCTACCGAGAGCACAGCGGGCGACGACTTGTCTGCCTTCGGCTGGGAGCCCTACCCGGACCGACGGCAGTCAGAACCCGCTCCGGTGCGGCGCCCCTCCCCCTTCGGTCGGGCTGGTTCGTTACGGCTGAGCAGGCAGCAGGGTAACGACCTCACGCAGCACACCGCCTTCGGCGTTAGAACCGGCGAGAACTACTCGGACGACATTTCTCACCCTGCCTACCCTGAGAACAACCTCGCAGTAAACATGGCGGATTGCGAGAACATCCCTCCTGCAGCAGCAAGCTCCAACGGCAGATCGTATGGTAGAGACCCCGACTCACCCGCGTTACATGAGGAGACGTTCTCGGGGAAACTTGCAGGTGGCACCGACGGGGTTGAGGAGGGAGGGACGGAGAGGAATCCGCTTATAAATATGCCTCCTACTCAGAGGCTCGGCACGGACCCAGCTCTCTTCAAGTCCATGGATCGGACGATTCGACCGCGAGATCGGGTTGCCGAGTTGAAGCTGCTACAGATCAACAAGCTGAAGGAGAGACGGCTGGCGAACTCTCAGCTCCGTACGAGGTACACAGCCTCACAGGCCAGGTCACAGTTTAATGGCTACCTGCGGAACTTCAATACGCCTGATGAGGGCTTGCGTAATCTCAGCACACCTGAGAGTCTGCGCACCTTCGACACACCTGTGAGCGAGGAGACTTCCGTAAACATGGCCCGAGCTGAGACAGAGGGCCTGGATCCCACGGAAGATCCAGGAACGGGATTTCAGGTAGATCCGAGACACAGGCTGGATCAGTACCTTCACGATCTGAACATGGCTGCTGAGAAGAAAAATATTATTGGTCTGACACAGAGAATGTCTTTGAGACCTAGACAGCCTCGCATAGCGCCTGAGACGTCTGCCAAGATGTCTTGGAGAGAGAAGAGACAACAGAGGCTCCTTGGCGGGTACGTGCAGCCTGCCAAGGAGCAGCTTAAGAGAGGGTACCTGAGAACATTTGAAGACATTTTACAAGATGGCGACGAAGGATCCCTATTGAATGAAAATGGCGGCCATCCAATTGCCATGAATCAGAACGGCGACACCTATCTATCAGGAACTCAAGATTTCGAAAATCAAAGTCTTATGAATACGAAACCTCCTCCTACGTACGAAGATGTTCTTCAAGGAGACCTCTCTTACGAACATAACGCCTTAGACGAGCCAAGACACGCGGAACTCCTTGCAGGTCAAAACGGTGAAGCCAAACATTTTCATAGCAAAGACGCCGAAGGGACATTTGAAGTAGTCCCGGAGGGAATGGAAGAGCCGTTGCCAGCTGGTCCGGAAGGCACCGCTTCTTCTATCAGAGACGCTCGGGACGAGAGGCGACTGTACACCGCCAAGACTCGGCCTCGCATCCCGGACCTGCAGGACCGGATCAGGAGGTACAGGGACGAACGGCAGGGGAGATGTGGAGGTGAGAACCGTGATGATACAGGCGTGATATACAGGTGGTGTCGATGATAACTCAGGTGTAACATACAGATGGATGGAAGGATGGAAGGATGCTTGAATGAATGGATGGATGGATGTATCGATGGATGGATGGATGGATGAAACTGGTAGACTAATGAATGTACAGATGACTTTATGAATGAATGAACGGACGGACGGACGGATGGATGGATGGATGGATGGATGGATGGATGGATGTTTTTTCCTTGTATATCCGGTTGATTCAAATTGTAGGCAATGTTGCATATAGCAAAATCTAAATTGCAAAGGATGCTGTAGAATTGAAGGATGGTGGGTTTGTGTTGTTGTTTTTGTCAACATATTTATTTGTTTATTTATTCATTTGTTGTTATAGATAGTGGACACTCTACCATGAAGGACCCGGAGGAGTCGGATAACGAGTTCACACAGAGCACGGCAATTTCCGGACTGGGCAAAAACTCCGGAACGGAATCAGAAATAGACGACTCAAAAACAGAGGTGAGATCAATTTTTCATGCATAATTCTCATTCATGTAATCCGGGTTACATAAATGACATGTCTGAAGCTTGGTTAGTTGGCTTTTATTTTTTTTACTCAGCAATGACAATATCCAAATAATTAGAACTAATACATATTGTTAAGATTCCGACATTTCACGTCTTGGAATTTTTTGTTGTTCTCTCTAATTACCTACCGAAGTCTAGTAGTTTTTACTTCAGTCGTGGGAAACAAATTTTGAGTCACAGAATACTAATTGCAAATGACGTGTACCACTTTTTGTTGTCATCGAGTCAAAAAAAAACACTCTGATGTCAACCCGGATGTGACCTTTTGAACAGAAGCGGTGACCCGGAATTGATTCCTTGTCAGGGTGTATATACGTCTCGTGCCATGAATTTGATTGATAAGGTTGTCTTTGTTGGTTCTATTTCTTCACGCTTCAAAAGCCATATTCTTTAAAACAACTCCGAAAAGATACGCCAAATAGTTCACTCTCTATGATGTCTGTGAATTGAGGTCTTATTACATCGACTTCAAAAATTATAAACAATTATGAAGATGTACCTGCATTCAGCTACACTTAGGACAACGTCACATTTCCGCAAAGGGGCCTGGCCGGGCAGTTAGGGGGGGGGGATGTACGATTATCATGCAAAAGACAACAAAAACACAAAAAGGACCAAAAATAATGCAACAGCATGCCTTGTGCAAATTTATTGGCATAAACTTTAATTTTTCGTTTCCACAAAGGTAGGAATTTTGACATGGGCCTTAACAGGATTTGGAAGGTATACTAGCTCTTCCCTCAATCAAAATAGTCTCTAGAGGATACAGAACAAGCGTCCATGTAATTTAGCCAGTTTGCGCTTTCACTAACGTAATAACAGACAGTTCAGAGGTTGCGTTTACATTATCTACTGTGCATGACAATGCGCAGGTGTCTATCCGCACACAGTCGGTAGTGTGAGTCACCCATATCTGATGGTGGGTAATCAGGTAGAAGATTGCACCCCCAGACAAAACAAACCAGTCTGGCGGACGGTAGAAACAATTATTGGGGTCATCAGGACAGGTCAGAGGTCACACAGACAACCTGTTAATGTTGTTATTAGTCACTGCTGACTATAAGACAGTGACGTCAGTGTAAGTTTGAGACACCTAAGACTGGACAGGAATGAAAATTTTTATCTTCAATATTTCAGTTTTTGCGGAAACTGAAATTCTTTTTCTTTTTTCTTATTAGACTTACACAACACTTTATGCAAGTAATTATCAGCAATTTGAATGTGCAAGAAATGCATGTGTGTCTATAAGTGTGGTAAAATGCTGTTACAATGACGTTGTGCGAATAGAAATAATTCAATTGACAATACATTTATGTAATGCATCTTTGAACGTAAAGAGGCTTTTTTAATCACCACAACATTTAAAAGAATGTCCCGAAGTTTGCCAAATTTGGATGAACGTCATATCATATCACCAACTGTAAGATAGACAATCAATGGTACCCCCTGTCGTTCGACTTGATAACTACAAGCCTGTCAAACAACATTCCGCCACTGATAACATCTAAACACACCTGCCTCGTGCCTGCAGGTAATATCACCTGTCACAGGTAAACGAACAATGGACAGGTGTGAACTTTGTATTGACAGAAAATTGCTATGTAGCCAAACATATTTCGGTACCTCCATACATTCAAGATCCCCACCATGACAAACAAGCTATCTGTCACCAAATATCAAGACCATGACATGTCCAGGTCAAAATATACAAAAACAAGCGGAATTTCTGCTGCAGTATCAAGGTCACATACCAGGGGGGGTGGGGGATCGACCCTAAACTTCATCATCTCAACACCTACCTACATAACAAATATTATCGTAATCCACGCAGAGGATCTAAAGTTATGGCTTATGCTGACTACAAAAAAACCTACATTTTCATGGAGATAATCATAGAGATAACTATGCAACAAATCTGTTACATCTGTTGCACAGTGGTAGCATTTCCAAGTGTATACAAATCCCCACTCTGAACAGATTATACCGGCAGGCGTTCACGTGTTTTGTGGCTTCCCGGCCCAAGAAAATAACAAGAACAAGGTAGATGAGAGTTGATAGTCATTTTTAAAAAGGTTCAACAGTCAAACTTGGTCTTAGTTAACAGAGGCATTAGTGTTGTTCAACATAAATATATAAAAAATGTGACAAACTTGTCTCCACTCCAGGCTCCCGACTCACAGGACGAAGCGATGTACTCGGAAGGCGAGGACGACTCCCGGTTGGAACTCAGACAGAAAGGTCGTAATGGTGTCACAACGGTACAAAGACAACACAGCACACGGGTACTACCCCAGGCCCCCAGAAAGGTGTGTGTTTGTCTTTAGCATTTCGTATGTTTAAATAATTTAGTTGTAGTTTTGTATATTACAGTTGTGTGTCCAATGGCTCCGTTAGAATAAGCATACTGCTTGAGTTCGGTATCACTGTGCCCATTAATCTCTTATTATTTGAATAACAGAAGAAAAAAATGCTTTTCTCCAGATATCATGTTTTACAAAGTCTGATTTGTTAATCTCAAAGATGAATAAATGATTAGACATACAAAGCAAGGATATGGTCTAGTTTTTGTACGGAGGAAGATTGGGTTTTCAGGTCACGTGACGACGGGTGGGTCAAAGGTGACGGGAAGTCGGTACCGCCCACCGTCCTAGCGTCCAAGAGTCACGTGACGACCAACAATATATGCGCTTTCAGTCTTATTGAGATCCTGATTAACTATATATATTGTTTACAACTCGGTGAGAAAGACTACTTTGACTACTAGAATCCTAAACCAAGAGCTTCTGTTCAACTAAGAGGACGATTCTAGCTATCTGCTTCTCATGTTCCGTGGATCTAACTTTCTGGTCGCTCGAGCAGATCCAGTCAGCAGGCAACGTCGCCCATGTCGCGCCAAGCAGACAAGTCCCGCCTGTATCTACGTCAACTCAGGTATACAAATAACCAAAAACAAAACAAGTAAATAAAGGTGACAGGTTATATAATATTGGTGACAATGAAGTCCACAGAAATCTACTGGCCAATTGAAGGTTTCTATTTAATTGTAACTTAAAAGAGCCTTGATGATTTAAGAATCGAAGTCATTACATTACATCTCCTTTGTGAAAACCGGTTTTATATTTGTAATAATTCTGCGTATTTGATATACAATCTGGCCAGTAGATTTCTGTGACAACTAACAAATTAATTCCTTTCTACTAAATCATTCCTTTTTCTAACCACGGTGCACAGACAGGGAGAGGGGGAAAAGTGATGACAACCGATACTGCAACGGTGATGCTAACGTCACATTTACACAAAGGGGTCCGGCCGGGTAGGTTAGGGGCTGATTTGTTGCACTTTCGGGCGGGATCCCGTGAGACCCCCGGCGGCTGCCGGGCTAGTTTGGGGCTCGGGCGGGGCCCCGGTTGATTCTTAGACGAACTTAAAATCAACCGGGCCCCGGGCAGGAAAATACGCCGAATCAAAGCCGTCAACTAATCGTGGACACATCGACAGGCTCCCCTACAGTACCCACCCAGTACCCGCCCGGCATCCCGACGGTACTCGACGGTACAGGCCCAACCTTATTGCATTACAAACTATTGCATCCGTTGTGTCATCCCGGAACACCGCCAGGGCCGCTGACGGGGTCCCTCAGTTGATCGAACGGGACAATTTGGGCCATGGTCACATTTCCACATAGGGACCCGAGCGGGTAACTTACGGACTGTTTTTTGGCTCTTCCGGTGGGTGTCCTGTGGGTCTCCCAGCGGCTTCCGGGTTATTTTTGGCCTCGGGCGAGGCCCCGTTTGGTTTTAAGTCGGACTTAAATTGAACCGGGGTCCCGGCGGGAAAATATTAGGGAAATATCATCAGTCAAAAACTCACTTTCTCCTCTTCTCAATGGAAGGTCTCACAAACACGAGCAGGTCATAGAACATTTGAGACACCATGCGCACAAAGGACTTAAAGTTGCAACAGTGTTCTCGCATTTATAGCTTGCTCATCAGCGTATCGTAGAACCCAAACATGGGTCGGCGCCTCAACCAGAGCCGAACCCAACATCTTCTTCTCTGGCGTTGCCGTTCCGCTTGTCTCTCTGCTTCCGGGCAAGGATGAAACGATGACGAGCCGTCGCCACCCTCGAGCTTAGCCTGAGCTGAGCAAGCGGCATGTGCTCACCCTGCCAATCGAAGTGCAGTGGCATTTTCCGCTTCTACTAGTGTTAGTACCACGTGGCGCACAAAAGTCAACAAAGACGAGCCAGCCAATAACCGCCCCCCCCCCAGCAAAAAAAAAAAAAATGATGGTCGTGGTTCGCGGGGCGTACGACAGGGACCATACTATTCTCCAATCAGAGGTTAGGCTCCGGCTGTTTTTTCAATTTTTTTTTTACATGTTAGGTTGGACACAGGAAAAAAATGACAAAATAGAAAGCCCGATAAAAACGACTAAAAAAACGTTGAAAAAACAGCCGGAGCCTAACCTCTGCTTGGAGAATAGGACCATACATCTACAAGGGGTGAATCGGCCGACCCACTGCCAGACCCCTACGGGGTACTCGTGGTCATCCCCAGGGCAGCTCACGGTTGCCTGCCGAGCATCGAGCGATAAATGATACGAAAAAATACGACTATTGCACGAAAGCCGCCGGAATGCCCACCGGAGCCCCTCGGGACCTCTAACGGGACGCGTGAAGAAAAAATGATTTGTGACTATGTGAGCCGATGTCTTCCCGGCTTCAGAGCCCGGCCGGGGCCTAGATCGGTTAGACACCGCGCGGACACCCTGGGTAATGTGACGTAGGCCTGACTGGTTCACACTCACAACGTACTTTTAATCAATTAACTTTCCTTTTCTTAAACGTAACTAACAAATAACGATGACGCGTTCTTTTTTATCACAGTAGGTTTCAATTATATAACTGTCACTCACACGGTGAGCAAACAATTACAGGTCAAAGATGATTAGAAGTCTATACCGACCCCCGTCCCATTTGAATGGCAGCTGGCCGGTCTAAGTGGAAGTCGACATCGACCCCTTTCCAGTTTGAGTGGCAGCTGATGGACCTTACTGGAAGTCGGCACCGGCCCCCGTCCAATTGTCCAAGTCGCATGCGCCTTTATACGTGTTCTTTTCTGATAGTTGCTCAAATTTTTGTTGGTTGCCTCCTTTGCAGGTCCTAACCGGAACCACCGCACCGGCTGACCAGAAGATGTTTAAGGTCGTTTTGGCGGGAGACGCGGCGGTCGGGAAGTCGTCCTTCATCCTCCGGCTCTGTAAGAACGAGTTCAGACCCAACATGAACTCTACACTAGGTACGTTTTTGGCGACGCCTCTGGGGTGGAGGCATTTCTGCAGTGTAACGATAGCTCTGAAAATATTTTACAATCTTTTTCATACGTTGATGACTCAGGAAAGCATGGGTGGATGTGCTTGAGGTTTTGTATGGGTACGTGTCAGAAAAACAAAGGGCAAGTGCAATTTTGAGCCTCATAGCAGCTTCCAATAATATACTCCCGTGGTGTTCTTTAAACACAATTCTTGTTGTTTTTTTTCATTTTGTGATTCTACTGCGGCTATTCTACTTTGAGGAACTTTCTAGGCCTATTATATTGAGTTGCACCTAATAAAACGCCAACCTGAGACATAGACTTTTAAGAAGTAGAACTGGAGTGTGATAAGACGTCGTTTTGCTTTCCTCAGGTGTGGATTTCCAGATGAAGACGATGGTGATTGACGACACGCCCGTGACCTTGCAGATCTGGGACACGGCCGGACAGGAAAGGTCAGTTCCGTTTCCGCTTCCGGATTAAATCCGACATTCAGCTTTCCGCTTCCGGTCTCTAGTCTGTGGTTCTCTCTTCCATTTTCAGACTATACTGTTCAGTAATCTTGTAAGTTGCAAGTTAGTGTCAGTAAGTTACATCTTGCCTAAGGCATAAACCTATCAGTTCCAGACTTACAATGATTTTCCGTTTCCGGTCGCATGCAGATTCAGGAGTGTTGCGACGCCAGTCTCCGGCACACGGACGGAACTCTTCCCTTTTAGAACCATTTGTCCCAACCCATTCTAGCCCAGAATCGTCCGTTCGAAACTGACGTGATGCATATTCCGTTTCCTGTTGCAGATTCCGGAGTATCGCGAAGTCGTATTTCCGGAGAGCGGACGGCGTGCTGCTGCTGTACGACTGCACGTACGAACCGTCCTTCATGAACGTGCGGGAGTGGGTGGACGCCGTCGAGGTGAGAACAGGCCTACTATCACGGATAGGCTAGCCCCTGATCATGAGGCGTCGCCTTAAAGGGACCCTGCCGAGCCGTTCACGGGCTGTTTTTTGTGCATTTTCAGCGCTCAGCAAATTGACAATTAAGGCTAGAGAACCTTTCTGAACGGTAAATTTTGTGCCTGTGTCTGAAAGTAATGTATATTGTAATGTATATTGTATCTTTTTGCCTCGATTGGCGTAACCACAGTCTTCGCTTGGTTGCCCGGTTATATTCATCTCCATCGTCAAGGTCACCGAATGCCATTCACAGATTGCCCATTTAGGTGTCTTGAAAAAGAAGACGTTTGATAATTCATGGTCTTTTCACGAAACTGAATCTGATCTTCCTTCTTGTTTTTGAAAAGGATGGTGCGCCGAGAACCCTTCCCATCATGCTGTGCGCCAACAAGCTGGACCTGCGCAATGACGCGATCAAGAGTGGTCAAAAGGTCATCCTCAAAGGTCACGGAGAAGAGATGGCCAGAGTAAGTTTTCTATGAAACACCTTCCTTCTTTTTTTTCTGTGATGGATGTTGACATTACTCTTTCAGAGCAATTTTACTTGTCTTCTTACTACCCCTGTCACATTACCCAAGATCTTCGGGTGTATCGATGGAAGATCGGCCATATTTAAGATCGACAGAGGGTTGTGCGTATTTTTCACCTGAAAGCCGCCCCTGTCACATATAAGCCATACTTTGTACCGTGTACAATTGTTGTGCAATAAAGTTATCATTATAAGCGAGGCTCGGGCAATTGCCGCAGAAACGTCGTCCGATCGATTTTCGCCAAATGTGACAGGGGTATACGTACGCTACACGCAAATCTATTCACCAAGCAGATCTGACCTTAATATCTGCTTCATTCATTCATTCATACTTTCATGTGTTCATCCTTTCTTTCATGCATTCATTTATTCATTCATTCCTTTCTTCCTCCCGTCCCTAAGGAGCACGGTGCCCTGTTCTGTGAGACAAGCGCCAAGCAAGGCGACAACGTACAAGACGCCGTGGAGAAACTCATGAGGTCAGAGGCACTTACAGATTCCCTTGTCGCTAACAATGGAGATTCCATTCCATTAATTGTCAATGTATAATACTATTTGTATAACATAGACATTGAACAACGTCAGCATACGTAACGAACAACAAAATGAGAACAAAAACAACTCGTATAGTGAGAACAGGTGGACACGAACCGCCAGTCAGTATTTCTTCATTAAACTGTTAATAAGATTTGTATTTTACTGTCACTTTATACTCAAAGAACATGCTTGTGATTGTCCAATTGTAGTATATCCAGTAAAAATATACGTTATGTATGCCGTTAAAGATAGCTGAACGACAATGTTACATTCGTTATATGTCTTATCAGCCCTTGTTGTATGTGATACGTATCAATCAAATCACACTGATAGAACCACAATAGTTTCTTAGGCTGAAAAATAGAAATGGATTAACAAACAAACAAGTAAACATGAACATGACGATGTTTTCCAGACAAATGATGCAGATGGATTTGGATGAGACGAGATCCAACATCCTGGACCTGAACAAGAAGGAGGAGAAGAAATCCAAGTGCTGCGGAGGGTCATAGCTACGGTAGCCCACAATTACACTGCTGTAGAGAACTGCAACTATGGTGGACTAAAGCGACAACTCTGCGGAAGGTCATAGTTACCGTAGTCCACAATAGCATAGTCTGGAGAGGACTATAACAACGGTAGAGCACAGTAAAGGGCAAAGCTGCGATGATCGTAACTACAGTGGCCCACAGGTTGCTGAGGATTATAGCTTCAACCAACTTTGCCCACAACAACCTAGTCCAAAGAGGACTGTAACTACGGTAGACCACAATGGCAATGCTGCAATGACCATACACATGTTCGAGTACGGTGGACCATAGCGACAATTCTGCGGATGATCATGATACTGTAACAGTGGTTCTCACAATTTTGGGCTTGCATAGTTCAGTAGAACACTACAGTATAGATCGCTGTATACTTAGTACCTTGGTCCTCAAGTGGAATGTGTGATCTCTCAGATCTGAATCTTTCTAAAGTCTCAAAACGATGTACGATAGACGCAGATATGTTCTGGTAAAAATGTAGTTATTAGGGAAAAGAAGATATTGTACATAGAAGAAGAGAGAGGAAACTAGTATTTTTATTGAAAATATTTACTATAGATAGATATCTAGCAGATATTTCTGGTTGGTATTTTTATACTAATCAGTAAGGATTATATTTATTAGTAAAGACTGGTTTAATGAAAAATCTTAATTTCCCACCTCGAACATGTGAAATTTGTAAATAAATATTTCAAGCTTCATCACAAAGCATCATGGGAGTGACCCTTGACCTTGTGGGTTTGATTCGACCTTGAACGAGAACTTTCAATGTTGAACACTCAATTGAAATCATTAAATGATGTATTGACGATTCCAACGAAAGTAGTTTTTTTACAATGAATATTTGCCGAAAATTATGCCTTCTAAAATTGTTCAAGAGTTTAGTTAGATATGAGCTATCTAAGACGACGACACCTTGTCGTGACTCGAGATCGTACAACCAAAAGGTGTTATATAGATTTGTAGGTATATCCTGACTATGAACGCACACAATCCCCCCCCCACGATTCCCGTCAACCCAGTAATGTATCACGTGTTCTATGCAGATGTGTCGATCAGAATGACGTCACGGTGACGTCATAAGACAGAAACAAGCTTAGCTTCTAAATTTATCCACCAGGTTGTATGATCGTGATCTTACGTCTAGATTGATTTTAAATTCCAAAAATAGTTTATACCTTGGCATACTTCTACTTTTCACCGATGAAAATGTACCAAAATGTGCTTTACCGACGACACAATTTCTTGTCCCTCTCTAGCACACGGTTTAGGGTATCTAGACGAAGGCATCCATACAATACAATTTGTATGGCCTTACCTGCACTTGACTTTCACTAAAATGTGTTCGCTCGACTTTGAAATGTGACGTCACAGTGAATTCGAAGAAACAAACGACTTTCCGATTTTGTCGTTTAAGTCGGTAAATTTGACTCAAAACCAGCTTTGCAACGCAATTGCTACGATGTAGATTGTACATATTTGTATCTATTTTTGTGAATATTGTCGAATTCTTAACGTATTTTCTGTAACGAACAGGAAGTGATGCGTTGAACGAACGTATTGAAACGAATAAATGTATCGAAAAGACCTACACGTACATGTGCCTGCGTTCTTCTTGCCTTGTTCTCTGCAGTCGTTCATGCTGATAGAAAAAAAAAACTGTGTTGAAATGGTGTCACAAATGTCTCGGGTGCCTAAGTACTAGTATTCTGACAAATTCTTCATACATAAAAACTGAGTTAATATGATGCATCATATAGTTTTTATGAAATTCGCACAAATTTTTCGTAAACATTTCAAGTATGATTTGTTACGCAATAAGTTATTCACATACCATGTCTAAATACTGCAGATTTCAAGATTCTAGATACCAGAAGTAGATTTGACTATATCTTTAGATCCGACAGTCCTCATAATGCTAAGATAGGTAAATACACAAAAGATAACTTTGTGATTCAAAAAGATAGTGACACGTTTAGCCCCACCTGACTGTACAGAGGTTTTTCCCTATTATCCTATATTGTTTAATTAGTCGAATTTTATTTTCCTTTACCGTTTGATTAGTAAGATATATTCTGTATTCTTTATCTTTTTGTTTGTTGTAGTTTATAGTTGACCAAACAAAACTAACCGTGCTTTTTGTCGTGTCAATAAAGCTTACTATATGGAACTTCCTACTAACCTCCATCAAGCCTTCCTAGTAGCCTCCAACAGGCCTTCCAACCAGGTAGTAAAGTCCGGTGGAGGCTCATAGGAAAGCTTGGTAGAGGCTACCAGAAAGGCCTCGGGGGGTTACCCGACTTACCAGGAAGGTGCGAAAAACAGACTAACCAATAATCAAAACGGTTAGACTTCCATGATTTAATCAGATACAAATTCGCATCGTTTGATGAAATTCCATTTTTATATTGCAGACAAACAAAAAAGGTAACCTGAATGATGTCGTGCACCGCTGACATAATAGGTGTCCATTCCTCCTTATACCCCTGTCACATTATCCACGATCTTCGGACGTATCGATGGAAGATTGGCCATATTTAAGATCGACAGAGGGTTGCGGGTATTTTTCACCTGAAAACCGTCTCTGTCCCAAACAATTGTACCTTGTACAACTGTTGTGCAATAAAGTTATTATTATAAGCGAGGCTCGATTCGTCCGATCGATTTTCGCCAAACGCGATAGGGGTATTATCGTGTTTGTTCCACAATCAAGCCCCATAGATATGTAGATGAGACTGGCACAGGTGATGTAGGATCATGAAGGGAGGGATCTGCAAAATTTGTTAGAACGCTTTATTCGTGGCGGATTCCTCTCGCGCCTCGACTTGGGAGTTCATATTGCGTAGGAATGAATAGGTATGAATGCTCAATTCTTTCACAGCAACATTTCGTAGGCTCACTTTATGCATCACACGTGCACCCAGCGCAAACAAACATCCGATGTTAAATAGGTCATCGTTCCTATCCACATCCGGATCCGATCCTTCTATGCTGAAGTCACTCTACTGTTATTTGTATCATGTCCTCAGGGCTAACTGACAATAACGGCTTTTATCATTGCACTGGCATGAGGCTCTAAAAGGGTATGTTGGCACGCCATCAAACAGTTTGCATTCATCGATTCGTTTATTTAACAACGCTCATTTATTCATACATCCACATTTTCATACATAATAACTATGGTAGGCATGAAAATGACCCAGAAAAGAGAGAAATTTACCTTTACATGTGTTCTAAAACCTCCAAGAGAGCCTCGACTCGCAACAATAGCTCAGCTGTAGAGGCGAGGTGAGAGGTGACTGCAGGCTGGTGCATTTAAACCTTCCGCCGCCATTGTGGTCTGCAGGTACAACATACGGCGCTTCCCGAGTACACCTGGAACGTCTGGGACGAAGAGACGTCACCTGTATGGACGTACATCAGGTGAGCTGCACAGGTACACAGGTGTGGTGTCTAGAAGATAGTGGGGAGGGGAGCTATGGTGGCTGAAGTATGCGAAACACGTATTGTGCTTACAGTGTTAGACTATTAGTAAGTGTATCTGCGAAACTAGCCGCGGCTACTGCGAAACTAGTTACCTACGTGTAGCATACACAATTAGTGCTGTAGTTAGACTTGATGAGTGTCAGCTGTCACTTACGCAGTCTGATAGTTCCTGCCAGCAAGTTGTGAACAGTCTGGTGACAGTCTTGTGTGTGTTGATTCACTCCTGAGGACTACGTCACTAGCTTTTCCAAACCGGGGCCCGACCGGGCAGCTTTAAATTTCGGTAACAAAAAGTATGAAATAAAAGAAGAAAAAACTACTCAAGAGGTAAAGAGATTAGCCATGGACATTATCTGTGTATATCTTTACGTCTATATTCTAGAATTCTATTTTCGTTTTTTTTAAACAGCCCTACTGGGCCTTGTTTTGAAATGTGACGTTAGCCTAACACTGCTCCGTACCAGTTTAGTGTGTAGGGTGCACCTTTCGTAGACTAGTATACCAAATGGGCTGTTCAAGGGGAGGGGTTGAAAGAGGAGCAAAATGAGGTTTTGGCCATGCACTAGTTTCTGATCTTTAAATTGCTCCGCCCCCGTTATTTTTGGATCAGCCCGATGTGAGATCTGTATGAAATTTGGCACAAGAACTGTTAATGTTATGGAATGTGGCAACGGTTAGGAATATTTGAAAATGGGTGTTGTTCAGAAATGATTACACTAGGCCTCCCAGGACGTTAAAAACCGTCATTCTAGCACCTTATGATTATCATACGGACAATGAGCAAATGGGGCAAGGGTAACAATTATCGTGGACAAATTCTGTCAATCAAAACCTTCCGCTCTACTTCTTAGATATTTTTCTTAAATCACAATAAACTATCCACATGATTCGCGTTTCTGATATTTTCAGTTATATATTTTGTATTTCTTGATATGTACCAGAATTTTTAGAAAATACAACAAATGTATTTTCCGTCAAATTCGCATAGAGACTCTGTGAGACACTAGGCACAGTATTGACCACCACCACATCGTGGTTTGTCCAGGTGAGGCGATGACCAGGTAGATCAGCACGTTGCCCAGCAGGTGAGAGGACAGGTGTGCCCGCGGGCTGGGGTCGACCTGTCCCCGCCACCGGGGCAAAACCTTGTTACGGCACGGGCGGACTATAGAAAGGGAGAGTGTTCTCGAACCAGTTTAGCTCTCTAAAGAGCCAATCTTAGTTATAATAAGGGACATTGCATACAATAGGTTCATTGTACCTGGGAGATTCCCCCAAGCTCTTTTCGACAAGCACAGTGAACAGGGCTGTGACCCTTTCCAGTAGCATGCATGTCGGATGGGCGACACAGCCTGGATTGAGAGTCACAACTTCTTCGACTTTGTCTTAAGAGGCAGGGTGGCAAACCATTGGACTACTACCTTAAAACCTGCACAAACCAAGTCTTGCTATTCTTGCTCTTTCCTTCGGTGATCTTCTAAATGGTAAATGTTCTTTGAAATTGTGTCTCCTGTTTGAAATAATCTACTTCTTTCGACAAATAGGGTCGATTTTCAAGCGAAAAATGCACTCGAGTCCCAAGCGATCGTTACAAATTGGATCAAATTGGGCCGAAGCTGGTTGAGAATGTGACGGCCCCTTACAAGCCTGTTTACGGACTATCATGGTTCAGTGGCTCTTGTTTTTACCGTTCTGAACGGGTCACCAACATTTGGGCATGCAGGTAACATGAAATAGATAAACAACTGTCTTCAATAGTGAGCGGCTTACTTCAGCTAGTTCTGACAAAAACATCGGGCACTTCATATTTCCTAGAACCCAACTACCATTAATGATCTTAGAAAAACTCTACATAGAAGTTGTTGATTTTTCGTAAGCTGAAGAAGAAAGAATATATTTTTGTATTAAACATGCCAGCGCCGTCTCCTTTTCTCACAGGAATCAAAACTCCAGTCTTAACCTACGTAAGAAGGCGCCCAAATCAACAGGAACATTCCTAAAAGATGACGTCATGATCAAACGACAGCCAAGGCAAATTCAAGCTAGGTATCGTATATTTTGTTCCTTGATTACATTACAGTCTTCTCTTTCCACAGGAATGAACTTCAAGCCTTAGAAGGCGCGAAAACTTCAGCACAGACATTCCCAGAAGGTGACGTCACGATCAAACGACACCCCAGGACAAATCCAAGATGGCGGCGGCGGTTGGCGGACGCTCGAGGACGTCGTCGAGCGGTTCTGGGAACGAGATGCTAACGTGTGGCATCTGTCTTGATACGTATACGCGGCCCAAACTACTGCCGTGCGCCCATTCGTTCTGTGAGGACTGTCTACAGGGCATGGTGGGTTGGAGGATATCCATGTCATGTCCCAACTGTAGAAAGGACGTCAAACTTCCAGACACAGGTGAATATGTCTCTAAGAAATTTGTAAGATCTGTTTATAGTACAAGTAGTCAGAAGCTCATTCGTTCTGTGAAGACTGTTTGCAAGGCATGGTGGGCTGGAGAATCTCTATGTTTTGCCCTAACTGTAGAAAGGGCGTCAAAATTCCAGACACAGGTGAATATGTCTCAATGAAATGTGTGAGATTTGTTTATGCAAGAATCTTGAGAAGTCAGAAGCTCACTTGTTCTGTGAGATAGAACTGTCCACAAGGCATGGTGGGGTGGAAAATATTCTAACTGTTGAAAGGAAGACGACGGGCACAGTCTGCTAAGAGCTAGTAGTAGTCATTTAATGCTTCAATCAGATAATTCTTGACACATTCCCGATCGTGCATTTATAATTAGGACTGCCTTTAATAGGGACAGTCGGGGATATGCTGTAATATTTCAGATGCCTTGTGTTGAATCCTATTGACGGTTGGTCTACATATCTTTAACTGGACATTATAAGAAAACAAACACATATTTGAATCACTTGCAGACTTTTAAAGTCAACTGTCGATCTCTACAGACTAAAGAAATAATATCCAAATACCATACTCTAAGAGCTTGTGACTAAAATTGCAGTTTTAGCCTCTATACTCTTGATTTATCGTATTTCCTATTATTCGTTGACTTGTGCCACATTCACATAACGAACTCACTACCACGAAGACATTGCACGAAGACATATCCCCAACCCAAGACGTATTCAAGACTTTCCGCAAACGTGCCTTCATCCCCAAGACGTACAGTCATTATCCCTAAGAAATCACGAAGTCTTTCTTTGGCCGGTTCAGGTTTCTTGTCGTGTATGTGTTTAGTCGCGGTATGTGAGCTGGCGTGTTTGAAGGCGCGAGGAATGTAGGGATTACCTAACGAGACTGGGGTTTGTACAAAACGTAGTACTACGTGCAACCGGCAAGGAGGTTAGTTCAGTTCAAATGTTTTAGTTTTCACAGCAACTCCGATATAGTATGATACATGTGCTAAAGAGATAGTTTTGGTACTGCTATATTTAGATCCTTTAGTCTTCCTTTGCAGGTAATTATATAAGTTTATAACAGTTGCGTGATTGTTTTTCGAACAAAATAGGAGTCAAGTTGTGGCAGAGACAAAACTTGGGCGTTAAGTCAATTTAGCCCGGCTTAAACTAACTTTCTTGAGTGTTTGTGTTAAGATTCTGAAGCTGTTTTCAACGTCACAGATTAGAGAGTCAATAGAGGTCCTTGAGGGGCCAACTAACAGGGCTATACAAAATTGGCAAACGTACAAAGAGACTAAACAAAATGACGACAGCTTTGGGGGTTCAGACGTTCTCGCACTTTTCCATATTTGGCGCTATGTACGTTCCTTTACCAGTTGAGTTTATGATGATTCTGTGATATTTTTAGCTTAACTGATGCTGTTGATAACGATAGTTTAGTATGCCTGAAATATGGCGAGACAGTTTCCTTGTCCATTTGGGTCATCAGAAGGTTTACTTTCAGTATTATAAATGACCTTTCTGCCAGGTAAAATTATTGCAGTCAAACCACTGAAGTACCAAGGTCAGCTCTAATTTTTGAAAGTCATTTACAAGTTTTCATGGTGCCATCTTTGACACCCTTTTCAGATATCTTTCTGCTGGTTTTAACTAGTTATACACTACGCTACAGCTTATATGCAGGTCACAGGAGTTGGGCATCTCAGGACAAAGTTTTTCTTTGTTCCAGGTGTTCGCGGGCTACCTGAGAACTTCTGGGTCAGTAACCTGAGGCAGGTGCTGTCTGAACGGAGGGAACTGGAGGTCAGGGAACTGGGCATGCGCAGGGAGGGGCGGGAATGTTCCACTCACGAGGGGGAACAGCTAAGGTGCGTTACTGTTGTTTTCTTTTAAATTCTTTTCATTCTATTGGTTGTTTTATTGCTGTTGTTCTGTTTTCTAATAAAATGGGCTTTGGTCCGAAGCCTTCGAATCATAACAATGACAAAATTCAAATGAATTTCAGCGGGATTTTTAAGACCAAATACGGTGTATCTGACCAATCATGACCACCTGACGTCAGAGGTCAAAGGTGGCCAGAAACCTGTACCGTTCACTTACGTGATGTCATGCTTATTTGCATTTTTTAGATATTTCTGCACCCGTTGTGACGAAACCGTCTGCTCCGAGTGCATGATCCTCGGCCACAAAAATCATAACGTCACCAGGCTCGGTGACGTGTTAGAGCAACAGAGGGCAAAGGTGAAAGTTCAGCTGGAGAGGGGCAAGAAGCGCACGCAGGAGCTGACGGGAAGACTGCGGGAAATGGCGGAAACGGAAACGGAGCTGAACGCCAGACAGGTGAGAAGCCGCTCCTTATAAGGTGTTTGCACTGAAGTGACTCTGATGTGGGCATTGTCCGCCATGCTTATTGGTTAAACCTGCAAGTTGTAAAGTGTATTTGAATTTGCATGATGTAATTACAGCTATCCAATCATGGCACATAGGCAAGGTTCAGATCGGAACATAAGCCGTTTCATGGTTCTAACTGAGAGATGCATCGTGGCAAAGACCCCTCGAAGTTGTGAGCAGCTATTGCCACCTCCATGAGGGCCCCAATGGGGGGGTCCCGACAACGCTCTACGCTAAATTCTGATGGCCGGCTACGTATTACGCTGAATTCATGAAGCCTCTCTACGCCCTACGCTAAATTCAAAAGCTTCCCCACACGTTATGCAGAACTCATCACCGAGCGACTGAGCGTTTGTGTCAAAGATGGTACAAAATGCCGTTAAAAGTATTCATGGTAACCGGGGGCAGAGGCGGTGGCAGCAAATTTCTAACGCGGGGGCGCAATATTGCTGACCGAATTTTTATCATCTTGAGCGCCGAAGGCACGACGATCTTAGGGGGATCCGGGGGCATGCTCCCCGGGAAAATTTTGAAATCTTGACCCTCTGAAACGCTATTTCCTGCATTTGAGGGGCAACTTTTTCTTGCAGACTAGAAATGAAAACAGAACTGCAGTGGATGTCACTTGAAGACAGAAGGAAAATGTCCAGACTTTTCATGATGTACAAAATGACCAATAAACTGGTGGACTTACCGACTTGTGAGTATCTAATACCAGCTCAAAAAAGAACAAGAAACAGTCATGCCTTCAAGTACCAGAGTTACCAACCTAGAATTGATGTGTTCAAAAATTCGTACTTTCCCAGAACTATCGCGGAGTGGAATTTATTATCACCAAGCACAGTAGGGGCATCTCCTCCAGAGGCGGCAGGAAATATTGTTTTGGGGGACGATCTTTTCCTGACAGAATTTTGCAGCAGATGTAGCGCCTTTGACGCAACCCGTCAATCCTAGGGGGGCATGCTCCCCCGGGAAAATTTGAAATCTTGACCCTCTAAAACGCCTTATCCCGTGTTTTGACAGGCAAATTTGCTGCCAGACAAAGCTAAGTTTGATGGCAATTCCGTTAGAAAGACACATAGTTTTAGCGAGGGGGATGCCCTCAAAATATTTTCAGGATTTCGAGTACCGAAGGTGCGAGCTGTCGCAAGGTTAGTCTAGGGAAATTTCGAAATCTTCACCCTCTGAAACGCCATCTTCTGTATTTTTAGGGACAAATTTTGCTGGAAGACTGCTAAACTTTATGCCATGTTTGTCAAGAAAGAGATGTTTGAGGGCGACCCACACAAATTCTCACCATGTCGTTGTGAGCGCCCGAGGCGCAAGTCATCGCTTGGGAGGTCCGGAGAAAATTTGGAAATCTTGACCGTCTAAAACGTCATTTCCTGCATTTGGGGGCCACATTCTGCTTGTTAACTAAGCTAAGTACGATAGTAAAATTTCTATTTGTTTAAAAGATTTTTGAGAGCGACGCTCCCTCAACATATTGTTCTGTGCCGTAGACGCGGGACAGGGAGGTCTGGCAAAATTTTGAAATCGGGACTCTCTGAAACGCCGTTTCTCGCATCTTCAGGGGTAAATTTTGCCGTTAGACTAGCTCGATTTTATGAAATTTGCATCATCAAAAATACACAAAGTTTCAGCTTGCTTCCTCCCCCCCGCCCCCGCCCCCCCCAACATATTTTCCTAGGCAATACTTAATGCCGCCAAAAACAGGATATGATTTTGCTGAAGTAACTGTTTTGGCGTATCTTATTACCTGGATGTCTAACCTTCATCGACGAATCTTTAATGCCATTTCTATTAAGAATACAGTTTAAAATTTTGAGGGCGACGCCCCAACATATTTTACCATGTCGCCGAGAGCGCAGATGTAGCAAGTCTGATATTACGTTGGGCGGCCCAGGGGGTCACGTTGTGAGAGCACGTGACCATGGGCGCGCCCTGACGTCAACTAGGCCACGCCCCGCAGCGCTCGCGTAAGCTCCGCCTCCAATTGAAGTAATATAAGGCGCGATACGCGCTTGATAGACTAGAAGAAGCAGACTCAGAGAGACAAGGACAAGCGCATCTTCCGCCGTCGTAGTTTAGTTAACCGGGTTACTTAGTATCATCCACTCGCATCTGTCCAGGTATCTTATCTTGTATTACTTATATCCATTCACTTGTCTATATATATATATGTATCGAGTCGTAGTATAAATAAAGGTCACATCAAACTGTATACTGAACCCTGGTCCTTGGTTTATTGTGAGAGTGTATAGCATAGACGCGTCATACTGACGTATAGATAAATGCCCAAGTCCTACCACTAAGACCAAATGTTACACAGATTGTGCGGGGCGTCGCAAAGGAGGTCCACGGAAATTTTGAAATCTTGACCCTCTGAAACGCAGTTTCCTGCATTTTGACGGGACTTAGAGCAATGGTTAGGGCAGGTTTGATTACGCTATATGCACAATTCATCCTTTACGTTTTACGGTAAATTCTTGGGAGCTACAACGTATTACGTAGAATGAAAAGAGTCAATTACGCTCTACGCAAAATGCACCGATTACGCTCTACGTTGAATTAAGCTATCCGTCTACGCTCTACGTAAAATTAAAACGCCCGATTACGCTCTACGCAAAAGGGCATTGGGGCCCTCCTCCATGCGTTTCCCTGTGCATACTCAGTTTAGATTTCAGCCGGCTTATGAAAAAGGCACGCTACTTTGTGTAGAAACAGTAGAATAACTGAAATGTGGACCTTTAAACAACATCAAGTTCTTGCAAATACTATGTTAGAAATTGTATACTTCAGCTTCATAAGCATTTTCTCATTCATATACAATAGGCTATATCCTTCAAGGCAAATGACGTAAAGGTACAGAGTGGATGACGTATACCATTTTCCATTTACCGTACTTCCATTTTCCAGGAACGCGCGAAAAAGAGCATCCAGGAAGCGACCGAGAAGTTGATCGACGCCATCGCGAAGGAGAAGGTGGCGCTGCTGCAGGACCTGGACACGAGTCACCAGGCAGCCAGAAACGTCATCGCTGACGTCAGAACTCAGGTGGGGCATGGGAACGAGATCACTACGCATGATGAGGGAAAGGTGGGGAAATGTGATAACACACAAAAGTTGGGTTTGTAGCTGTTTGGCTGGCCAAGTCCTCTGGTGTGTTATCTATCTATTTGGCCAATTTCTACTATTTTCCGACGACATGTGTAGCCTGGTATTGGTAGAAGCTTGATTATCATGCCTACCATAGACTCTTGTTTAAAAAAAGTACCTTGGGAGCCAGACGCGCGAAGACATGCCTTGGTTGCCGAATGGAATCTCTGTAGGCCCTTGCTCAAAATCTGGATCCCAGTGTAGTTTAAATGGTGGTGCAAAATACAACCAGGCTTTTCCTCTCTGTTTTGGGCAAGACCGGGAGGGAAGGGGCTGTCTCGCTCCTTATTCGGAGGTTAGACTATAAGGTTAACGTCACATTTCTAAACCTGGGCCGGCCGGGTTGTTTGTTTAAACGAAGAATAGAAAGATATGCATAAATATATATGCAAATAATGTCCACGACTACTCTCAGAGTTTGGTGACTTTTATATCATACGTTTCGTTCTAGAAAGCTGCCCGGCCGGGACCCGCACTTTTGAAATGTGACATAGTTCGAAATCTTGCTCCTTCTAAGGAGACTGAAGATGAACCTTGCTCTTTACATGGAAGTTGAAGAAACTAAGAAGCATCACGTGATTTTGTCCTCACAGATCGAACAGGACCTGGGAGGTTTGATGTTGACCTTGAACAGAGCCGAGGCTGCTGTGGCCGCAGACGACGCAGCCGACATCCTGGACTCCAAGCACAAACTCTCCGCTCTGAAGATGGACACTGTCTACTCCTGCCCACTCCCCAACTTCAAGTTCACGTCTTCCAAGGTCCTGAACTCCAAGATCAAGGTCGGTCAGCTCTCAATCACCAAGGACGTTCCTTCTACCAATAACAACAACAACCGGCCAAACTCCATAGAGGAACGGAGAACGTACAATCGTGGATACAGACTCGGTGCCAGTGCACTACGGCTTCTGAAGAGACCAGTGTTTTGGGTTGTCGTTATGAGTTTCGCGGTTCTCGTGTGCGCTGTTTTGTTCTCGCCGGTCAGCTTGAGTGATGTCCTGCAGTACGGCGATGACCAGGAAGAGGGCGCTTCAACCTTCTCAGTATATTCGCAATACTGGGAGGACCAGAGTCCGTAGGGTCAAAAGTGCAAAGAGCCCTTTATAATTTTTCTACTTTCAGAGCATCCCTGATTTGACAAAATTCTTTGACTATGCGTTTGGAAAAAGGACTACAATACGAATGTATAACTTTTTGCACAATTTGTGTATCAAGCTTTTAAAAAGGTGCAATGGTGAAGACATAGGTGCGTTTGTAAAATTGTGTAGCAGTCTTGAAAAGATGCCATAACTAACTTATAGCTTGTGTAAGGAACTGACAGGAGTTCAGAAAGCTGAAATCACTTTTATATGATAGCAATATTAAGGTATTTATTTCAGCTCAACGTATAGCATATATTAATACAGTTCAAACTGTTATATGTAAATATCTTGCTACAATATTGTATACCACCACACTATCCGCAATACATACGTTGTAATATGCCATATAAACAAGCAATCACTTTTAAGTATATAGGTTGGGAATGCTACGAGACTTTTATTCTTGTTTCCACAGTCAATAAAACATGCCATCTCATCTCTGTCGTATATTTTCTTCGTTGACTACAAGACTTGATGGATAATGCAAAAATGCATTTGAAATAAACAATTCGTGCATTTTAGTGCTGATAGTAATAAACAGTTCACGTCACAGGTGTCACAAATTTTACTTTTCATCCTCACTCACATTTGACCTTCGAACGTTAGAAAGTACGTCTCTTTAAAAGAAAAAGTCACCATTGATATTCTTACGGGATCCGCAACGGATTTCATAATACCGTGTGAAATATCGAGCTTTTTTCTATTTATCTTAAGACAGGTGGGTGGCCCCTTCAACTTTTGTTAACTGATTTCCAAGGCGGCCATCATACATGTAAACAGGACAATACGTGTTACATATATATAACATAGAGGTATATGACTTAATTGTATCTTCCAGATTACACGCGTCTTCCAGTGTCAATGGTATCTTGCGTTATAGCATCCACAAGTGGCTGCAGGGCGCTTTCGGTCCCGTCTCTCTCAAATCTTTCTGCGAAAAAGAATAAAATTCTTAGACCAGGAAACTGATTACGTTTCCAGGTATGCTCGTCATTATATTGTATAGAGAAAGATTTCCATTTTTTATGTTTAAAATCAAGATTCAACTAAAACAATGACATGAAAGAAATGTATCATTACCCTTGTACCCCACTCTTGCAACAGCGTGACTGTCCATCAGCGCCCCCTAACGACTTACCTCATGTAGCGCAGCCCCTTGGAGAACTCCATGTAGTCGATGGTGCGGCTGTTGTCGGTGTCCAGCAGCTTAGCCAGGAGATGCAGTTCCGCGAGACTGCAGGGGGCGCCCAGTCGCTGCATTCCTGATGGTAGAACGGTTTCATTAGACATAAGCGCCATCTTACCATTTGCCTTTAGTACTGCAGCTCCACGAGACTGCAGGCAAACTGCATGAAAAAGCACTTGGATACAGTGACGCAGAAAAGCTGCAACTTAAAAAAAAATGACATCTTGACAAACGTTAATGCAAGAACTAGATATTTGTCTAGGAACCTGTTATTTGATGCATCACAATATTCTTCATTCAATCCTCAGTTCCTCTTCTCCCTCTCATTTTCTACAATTATTCACTCTCCTTTCCTTCCACTCTTGCCCATCTCTCTCTCTCTTACGCGCACACTAGGGTTTGCTCTCTCTCTCTCTCTCTAACTCTCCCTCCCTTTCTCTCACTCATTCACTCCCTCTCGCTCCACCAACCTTCCTTGAACTCCTGGTACGATACCACGCTGTCTCCGTTCGTGTCGAACTTCCGGAAAAGGTCGATGACCCTGCCGTTGTTGAGGCGCATCCAGTGGTTCATCCGGGCTACGTAGTCGTTAAACAGCTCCTTATCCGACAGGATCTTCTCGCACTCCTGCTCAAGTTCGTCCTGAGGAAAGCATAACAATTAAAATAATGTAGAATCATGCATATAGATAGCTGTATAGAATAGACACTTGTTACATTTTATTGTCTGTACCCTTGCAATTAGCCTACGGGCATGGATTTGCAAATAAATAAACATTAAACTACAAAACATAATACTATAAACAATACATAGAACAGGCACAGGAGGAAGGGAAAATCGTATATAGCTTATAAAAGACACTCCCCCTTTAAACAACATACACCGGATTACATCCCATTTGCTAATGCCCTAATTCTTAGGTTTAAAGAAACAATCTGTTTGAAACAGAAATCAGTCTAAACTAGCTTCCCCCATTTAAAGAAAACACATTTCTACAAAAATCACAAAACCTACTTACCATCAAAATGGCGACATTCAAGCGCTAGCCACTGCTTAAAAAAGCAGTTATGTACGCAGAAACATAAGCTGGATGTATAGACATTTTGTACCTTTTGTAAATCATTTTGTAAACTAAAGTTCCACGAACACATACCTTTGCCAAATAAACCAGGTTTGTTATGTAGAATGATGTCTGCAGACAAATGCGTTACTCATTTCATTTTCTTTATAATTATATGCTTGGAGTTGGTTTATAAAATTTCGGCATTCATTATGCAAATTAGATCCCAAGTTACAATTAATTGATATCAAATTGTATCAAGCATTACTTAAGCTATCAGCATACCAAAAATCATGATGATCCTTTGATCCATTCACTTTCAAAGTCCTTAAATACACCTCTTACTCTCTTCCCTCTTTCTCAGTTACATATGTGACAACTTTGATGAAAGTACTATAATGGAATGCAGTGGATTTATTAACTTTTCCTAATCAATTATGCAAATTACCTGTTTTTTTGCATAATAAGTATCACATTATATAAGTCTTCACTTGGGCTATCTACATGCCAAAAATCATGACGATCCGTCAACACGTTCATATTTTCTCATTAATTATGCAAATTAGATCATCATTTGCATGATGAAAATGTATTGACATTTCTCTCTTTCTCAGCTACATATGTGACAAGTTTTAAAGTCCTATCATGGAATGTAGTGAATTTATAAAATATCCTCATTAATTATGCAAATTAGCTGTTGATTTGCATAAATGGTATCTCATTATGTAGGTCTTCACTTACGCTACCTACATACCAAAAAACATGATGATCCGTCAACATGTTCATATTTTCTCATTAATTATGCAAATGAGGTCATCATTTGCATAATTGATATCTATCGACATTTCTCTCCTTCCCAGCTACATATGTGACAAGTTTGAAAGTCCTATCATGGAATGCAGTGGATTTATGAATTTTCCTCATTAATTATGCAAATTAGCTGTTGATTTGCATAATTAGTATACCATTATGTAAATCATCACTCATTCTATCTACATACCAAAAATCATGACGATCCGTCAACACGTTGTAGAGTTATTCTCGTCCAAAGTTTGAAAGGAAACCGGCGCCTGCAGTTCCAAAAAAGCCGCTAGGGGGCCCAAACTCATAGCACTTACTCTCTGCCTCGAGGACTATCTACCACTCAAAAATCATGACCACAGCATGTCCAGAACACGAGATGTAAAAATTGAGTTTCCGCTGCAGTACCTTAGCAAGCCGCTAGGGGGCCCATTATCGAACTTGACCTTCGTTTTCCCGACCCCTACCCACCTACCAAATATCTTTGGGATCCATCCAAGGCTTCTCGAGTTATGCTGTTAACACACAGACACACACACAGACACACACACAGACTCACAAGCCCAAAACATAACCTTAGCCATTCTGGCAAAGGTAATTATCGCATCTGAATGTTCCCTTGCAATGAGCCGAGCTAAACAATACATATCTAACTTTATGTTAAAAACGTCAACATAGAAATTTCATGATCAGCCGAATCAACTAAACTAAAACCCTCACTCCTGCTCAAAACAATACCAAGTTACACCTACCGTGCTAGAAGCCATGATAATTCTTGATATAGCTGATCTGAAAGTAATAAAGCCAGCATAAAAGTCAAAGATCAGAGGTCTTGAAAAGCAGACGTCTCAAAAAAGCAAGGTGCACAACGAGAAGATGTTCCATTCTCGCTCACCAAAAGGGGTTTCTTAATTCTCAAGTCGCTCGACGAGAACGATGCAACTTCCTTAAGGCGTTTGAAATCTTGGATCTAAACATGATTCAAGTCAATATGTGCATTACTTTAAGTCGTGAGAAGTGAGTTCGAAGTTCTGTAGAGTAAGGCTGAAGCAAAAATCGTCCACTGTTCATGATATCAAAAATGGCTGTAAGCAATACCTTGTTTTTCAGTTCGCTCAAAACAAACTTACGGTAACTCAGTCCACAAAGATACACTTTTGCTCTGTCCAATGGCCATTACCAGCACAAATAGTAAAGGTATCACATTTCCTAGCCATACAGTAAATTCGTCTCTTGACTAATACTTTTAACGAAAATTGAAAAAATGAAGAACATGACGGTCCTACCTGTACCTGTTTCACCTGTACGTGCTCCTGTCTCACCTGTACGTGTACCTGTCCTACCTGGTGTCATCTGAAGAAAAACAGGCGATCACGACGTCTTCTAAATGGATCCTCATGTGGATAGTTTAAGGAAGAAGAGGAAGTAACGGGCAGTTTTGGATAAATAGGCGTTTCACGTCAACAAAGTTTGTGTTTTCCCACATATTTTGTTTCTGAGGAATATCGAACCCAAAGCTGTGTAATTGATATAATGAGGCTAAAATATGCCACACTACAATACAGAATATACAACAATACATGTATCTCTCTTTCTCCTGTTCTCTCATTCTCTCTTTCTGTCTTAGTGAATGTGTGTATGAAAGTTAAAACGCGATTAGTAGTATAAAGATCCACGCAAATCTCGGACCTAGTCTCGTGCTCTCGCGAGAATAGCTCATTCCGTGAACCCGTGAACAAGATGTACTGAGATGGCATCGGAAATTTGGAGGTTCATGTCTTACGCCTTACAAAGTGTCACTTATTGAAGAATATCATATTGACTGTATTATACGTGACTGATGAACCTCTTCGACGCTATTAGCTAGTATAAAGATATCTTATGTGTTGTTAAGATTACGCCAGCGAACCCCCTCTAGTTTTGAAACGGCCTAAGTACCCATTGTTGTACTTTAATAGACCGTAAGTGGGCTAATGGTCTGTACATGGCACAGAACAATGAGGAGAGTACAGATGTATATTTTATGAATGGACTTCAAAAATCGCCATTTATAATTCAAGCACCAAGACTCCACTCAACACTGTGCAGGTTTTAACTACGGTCACTGTTATATACATGTTTATGATTGGAAACAAAAATCGACCTCTTCATAAGAATTGTCTGAAATATATACGCCAAATAGCAGTTACTCAAGTAGCTGGATATGATTTTGAAAAGTAGGTCAACCTACTGTTTAAAATAAACGTTGATGAAGTGATATTACTTGAATGTCTAACCATCATCAAAGTGTACTATATGAAGTACAGTGTAATGATATACGCTCAAAGGTATTCACCTTTTTCTCCACTTGCTCAAAAGACCATACACCTTCCATCCAAAATGTTTGGCCCTTTGGTGGTCTACTTGAGGAGAGATATACATAAGGAAATGTTTACATATTAGATGCTATAGATACAATACATGATAACTGCAAATACTTTGTATATAAATTTAGATACATGTTCTTTATCCTTCTTTATCCTAGACATATTAAGTGAGACAGAAAAAGGAGACATTTTCAAACTCATAATCTCTTTTATTGTCGCAGCAAAGACAAAAACAATTTTCATATTTTGTCACCAAGGCCGACAGTCACATTGAAAACAAATGAAAAACTCTGTACAACAGAACTTGAATAAAGCACAAACGACAGAAAGATTTCGGACTACAGTCGCCACACTGACTACGTATTCATCCATATAGATAAGGTAATGATACCGTTGCCATAATGTCTGTGCCTGTCTTCATTGGCTGATTTTTGTGCGTTTCTGGAATATCAATGAAAATATAAACAGTCCATTTGAAGTTATCATACACATTGCTCATATCAGGTACCATTGATGATTGCATTTGTGTTGCTCTAATAATGTACTTTTATATCAGACAATATCGCCTAGTCTAAATGTTATTCTGTTCGGTCAAAGATGTTGAAAAGTACCCTTAGAAACACATGTCATAGAACAGAAAAAACATCAATGTAAGAAACAACACAGTATTTACAATAAATACTTTGAGAAGTAAGGTAAATAATTCTTTCCTGTCTTGTATATACACAAATGTTTTTAAGATAATAAAAGGGTACATATCATAGGAAAATATCATGCTTTTCACATATGAGAGTGTACGGTGTTCATTTCAATGATCTCTATTGCTTTGTATTTGAAACCTACCCACCAATGTTTACAAGATCTAGTTCCCATATCGATTGGCACCTTGCAACATGTCAGTGCCGTATGAACAGCATTTGGCTACAATCGTACACGGAAACAAGCAGCCCTGTGCCCAAATGTCTTAGCATATCTCACAGTTTTTCAAGAAAGTTTATCTGTTACCGAAGGAGTCATACAAGAAAGGAAAATTTGTTGGTTGCATTATGTCAGAAGTGATTCAGAACCACTATGTTGAGTATTCAAATGCTTCCATTGGCCCATAGATGCAACGTTCGACAGGGTCGCGGTGTGGCGCTGTGCAACAGGCATTCCAGATTTAGATTGCATTCATTCATTCAGAACCAATACAAACATTCAGCACTGCAGTCAGCCCAGTGAAGACAAAAGCGGCAGCAGTCATCGATCAGTATGTTTAAATAGCGTACAGTCCCTTGAATCAAACGTTAATCCTAACTTTCTGTTGAACTTTGAAGATCATAAAGAGGAGTGGGGCTTACTGTTAACTGCTACCCTTCAACGATAATAAGGTCAACAAGATCAAGATGAGTAGTCACAGCAGCGTACAAAGACTGTTGACATGTACAAAGTAATTTAGCAGCAATCACAATCACAATGGTCAAATATAGTAGTCTATAGTAAAGATATACAGTACTTAAATTGTCTTTTATGAAAATAGTGGTGTTCTATCCTTCTTCCTTAACCTTTTCTTTTCTTGTCAGACCCAAGTAAAAAATCTTCTAGGGGGAGGTGTGCACCAGACCACTTCCTTTGGTTTCAGCTTTTAACAATTTTGTGCGTTATCTTTACATGAAGCGCTTTCACTGTGATGTTAGACGTTTGCAATGATTCAGGAAAATAGGAGTAAGGGTTCATGAATCTGATCATGAACCCTTATTCCTATTTTCCTGAATCATATTATCTATGGACCCTAGTCTGGCGTAAGAATGTCAGGGAATGGCGACGCCCCCCTCTCCGTTGATATCTCGTAAGCCGGGTTTATAGTTCCCTCCACAGGGGTGAGACTAAAAGGTGGAACAGCTCCTTCTCTATGTATCTCTGGTAGATCTGTCGTACTTTTTGCAGGTGTGACGCGGTGTATTTTCTCACCTGGGGTGCAACATATTGCCTTACAAATCTTAAGTTTTGTCCCAAGACAAGACAGCATAACCGGAAGAAACACTATACCATGAAGGAGGCCGAACACCACGACTAAGAATACGGTCTTAAAGAACGTTCTAAAACCGTAAGACGGTGCATTGCTTAGAGCAGCTACGCCAAGAACGGTTGAGATTGAACCTTGGAGTATGGGTACTCCTAGACTGTACAGCGCGTGGACAGCTTTGGCATTTTGCGAACTCTCTTCCGCGGACACAAAGGAGTAGATAAAGTGTGCTGAGAAGTCTACGGAAAACCCGATGCACATGATGAGACTTATCATAGAAATGTTGTCTAGATTCGTCCCCCAAAGTGTCATGAAACCTACAACGCCCGAACATATAGAAGCGATAGCAAGTGTCACCCAAACCGCGTGTATAGGGTGTGGCATAAGAATTAGGGATACAAATAGCATAGCTACGGTGGCTATACCCAAGTTTTGCAGTGTGTTTGGTAGAATGGCTGTGTACTGGTCAAAGTACACGAATGCTGGGTGGTACACCATGGTTCTTACTGGCGCGTTTTTGGCAACGCCTCTCATTTTGAGCATCATGTGTTTCTCTCTGAGTGTGTCGTCGATTTCTTTGGTTTGAACAAAGAAGCGACTTGCAAGGATTTCGCTGCCGTCTTCGCTAAAGTGAATGTCGTACGAGTATCTGTCTAAACCCGGTGTCTTAAGAAACACTTCTTTAAGTCCTGTCATGAAAGCCGTTTTATCGGTCAAGTTGAGGCCAGGAATTTGCCCCGTGAACTTAAGATACACGCGCAGCCACGATTCGGACTCGTTTTTACCGTACGTAAACTCGGTGTCTTCAAAATCAGCCAAGAGATCTTCCAACCTATCCTTTACATCCGGGTCCCAATAGTCTAACCTCTCCGTTACCATGACACTGACCCTGACGTCATACCTACTAAAGTACCGGTCGTCCTGGTCGAGATAGCGGGCCACGTACGACCCGTCCCCCGCTAACTTACTCAGCGGGACCCCCTCCCTTAGCTGTGTGCATCCCCAACAACCCACCCCGATGTACCCGAAAAACATCGCAAACACCGCAACCTTCACCCACTTCTTTGTCATAAAAGGGCCGTAGTAGTTCTTGAAGAACTGCATGAGGAGGTGATCGTTGTGGTCTTCGCCGTCCTTCTGGGTTCCAACCGCGGCGTCCCCCGTACAGCAGAAACGTTGGCAGCAGCCGGACCGGTCGGCCTGGGTCGGGAGGGGGACCGGCAGGCAGGTCAGGAAGTGCCGGTTCTGGTGCTCGCGGATCCCGTCGTAGATGAGACAAGCGCCGAAGAAGTTGATCTGGAACAGGTAGGCGAACAGCACGGCCACACCGCTGTACATGCAGAATATCCGGACACCCGGGAAACTGCGGGGAGAGAGGGAAGAATGAATTAATAAATCAATGCATGAATGAATGGATGGATTGACGAATGGATGGATGGATGGATGCATGGATGGATGGATGAACGAACGAAAGAACGAACGAACGAACGAACGGTCCGAATGAATGAATGAATGAATGAATATTCCAACCTTTGTCCTAATTACAAAGTCACTATGACTCCAACTCATGATCATTACATTTACCTAACAATTAACGACGTTAAGACCAAGCATACTATAAGGTTGAGGAATGAAACATTGGACAGTTACTACAATCGCACTTCCTCGTTAAAGATGAACCACCATGTTCTTTTGCAAAGGAAAAAGAAGAAACGCCATCGCTCATATGCAAGGATATACAATGTTTTATATGTACAATGAATACGTGCAGTGATAAAGCTTTTTAAGAATTATCTTAACAGACACGTTACCTGGTGATTGCTCCCACGGCGAAGGCGAGCGCGTTAGTCATGGCGGTGATGGTGATGGAGACACCGGCCTCCGTGAAGGTGTCCGCCGCCCGTTCCTCCACACTGCGCCGGGGACTGGTGCGGCGCCACGCCGCCAGCAGGATGAACATGTTGTCCACACCCACTCCTGAGGAAGAAGGAAAGGAGAATTTTAGTGTGTCTGCAAAAAGTTAAGATCTTCGGTACGTCATTGAACATGACCTATGAACCATAACCACTGACATATGACGAGTAAAGCATTGTTGTTGAACATGACAACGCAGTAGGAGAAGAACTGTATACCCTCTGACCTACGATTACTGACCTATGACTACTGGCCTATGACGAGGAAAGGCATGGCAGCCACCAGGTAGTTGAACATGACCTATGACCACTGACCTACGACTTACGATTACTGACCTATGACTTATGACTACTGACCTATGCCGAGGAAAGGCATGGCAGCCACCAGGTAGTTGAACATGGCCTATGACCACTAACCTACGACTTACGATTACTGACCTATGAATTATGACTACTGACCTATGACTTATGGCTACTGACCTATGACAAGGAAAGGCATGGCTGCCACCAGGTTGTTGAACATGACCTATGACCACTGACCTATGACTTACGATTACTGACCTATGACTAATGGCTACTGACCTATGACAAGGAAAGGCATGGCTGCCACCAGGTTGTTGAACATGACCTATGACCACTGACCTACGACTTACGATTACTGACCTATGAATTATGACTACTGACCTATGACTTATGGCTACTGACCTATGCCAAGGAAAGGCATGGTGGCCACCAGGTTGTTGAACATGACCTATGAGTCTGACCACTGACCTATGACTTACGATTACTGACCTATGACTAATGGCTACTGACCTATGACAAGGAAAGGCATGGCTGCCACCAGGTTGTTGAACATGACGCCGCAGTAAGAGAAGAGCCCCACGGTGGCCATGACGGCCATCCCCGCCCCCAGCACGCCCACCATCCCCAGGAACGGCTTACTGCGGACCGGGTCCCGCATCACACACGATAGCACCGCGAATGCCATCAGCATGCTCACCTGGAGTAACATAGGTTTGACACATCAACAAGGACATGTGGCTATGATATGACGTGAGCACTGTCCACCATGCTGATTGGTTAAACCTAGAAGTTGTCAGGCGAACTCGAAGTATCGCTAGACGTATATACATGAATCTACACCGTGTTTGCACTCACGTGACCATGACGTAAGCGCTGACCGCCATGTTGGATAGTTAAACCTGGAAGCTGTCAGGGAGATTTGGATTTGCACATGAAAGTACAGTCACGTTATGTTGGCAATTTACACATGCACATTCACAAGTCCGTTTGATCGAGTTCAAGCAACAAGCATGGCGACACTGCCCTCCCTTTAGTTTTAGTCCCAGGGGGGTTGTATTAGCTGGCTCGTACTACAAAATGTAGTAGTTATTTTTACCAAAAGTGATAATAAAAAAGTGATCGAAACAAGGACGATAAAAGACTCGTACTGACCGTGTAGGCTGCCAAGTTCGGCACGGCTCGTGTCGTCATCTCGGCAATCTCCGTCTCCAGCGAGTGTGACGTCGACCACGTCACGGCGATGACGTCAGAGGAAAACGCCGCCATTTTGTCCAGGAAGGCATCCTCCCACATCTCGCTCCTTCTGTCGTCTTCTTCTTGAGAAGAGCGAAGATGGTACATAAGTTTTATGGCTCCCGCTTTCTTGACCGTCTCTGTCCCATCTTTAAGAGTCACGTCGCCAAGAATCGCTCCGCTAAAAGTTCTTAAACCACCTGGTAAGGAAGTCCACGGGTAGCCTACAGTAACGTTAGGAAAACTTGTGGCCGTAAACTCCAGCAAGTCCAACCCACTGACAACGCAGTCGGCTTGCCATTTGGCACAAACATCGGCATAGCTTAGTCCTAGCTCCTCGGTTACTAACTCTGATATGTTCGTGTGTAAGGAAACGGCGGCGTCCAGAACCGCCTTTTCCATCGCGTTGTCTGAGACTTCCCTTCGGGGCCTGATGATCACAGCCCCGTAGCGCCCTGCTGTGACCGCCCGGGAGGGGAGGAAGTGTTCGGAGTCGTTAATCGGGAAGTGCGTCCGTACATATTCCCTCTCAACCTTTCCCAGACCGTCTTCAGGTGTGTACAGCTTCTCGATGGAACCCTCGTTTCCTAAGAAGAAGAGCCCTCCCCCCAAGATTCCTGCGATAAGGAGCGAAGAGAGGAGGAAGGCGTGCGGGTGCCGGGCTAGGAACCGGCCGAACTTCTGGAAGGCGTGTCGCATCCACCGTTCTGTGACGCCATATTCCATCATAGTTAGCCTGGGCAACTGGAATGCAAAAATCAGAAAATGTTAACTAGAATTCGGCGAACTAGTATCTCCATGAAATGATTTCATGCAAATGAATTGCTCATTTGCATAATCTATGCATGGTGATGTTCACCTAAAACTAACACATATCACATGTATGAAGTTCCCATCATTTATCATTAACATGTTTTGCCACTTTGTATTGATTATGCAAACAATTTTTGGCATCTGTTTATATCAACTGTCAATAATTACGTAACTATGCGTTACTTTTATTGAAGTCAAGTTATGGAAAACAGTGGAATCATACAATTTCTTCATTAATTTGCAATATACGCATATCAATGTTTTGGCAATTTTTTTAGGCGACTCACCACGGTCCCGTCTTCTAGGATTACAAAACGTTGCCATTGTAGGTATTACTTATGTTAAGGACCTAAATCTGGTGGGCCAGTCTTTCAAAGCGATGACCTGTTTAGACATAAGATAAAAGTTCACAAATCTCATGTCTAAACAGGTCATCGCTATGGTCAGATGCTATATCAGATACACATTAATGGCTGAGTTTGTACACGCGTTTTTGGAGTTGAGTCAAAAAAGGAAGTGTAAACCCAGCCATTTATTCTATGTCACAAAGCACATCACTAGTCTTCATAGATTCTGTACACACAATTACATTGTCACTATATCTGTCTCTATTTTCTTAATAATAACTGAATTCAGTTCGGTCTTTGAAGTATTTAAAAGTCAATATTCTTTCTGAGGAAAAAAATATTAAACAAATGTTCATTGGCGTAAATGAAAAAAAAACAGTAATGCGAGGTCTATCAATTTGACGCCTGTGCGTGACGTCTTGTTTGTCGTGAACCACGATTTTTATCCCTTAGATACTCATTAAGATGTCGCGTGTTTGCTATTATTGAGTACAGTCTCATTCTTTAGGGTAGATACATTGTACATGGGATTATAGCTGACGTGCAGTACCTATAGAAACCAACAAAAACGCTAATCCAAGAATGCAGCTGCACGGTGTGTGTATGAAATAAAGCAATTAAAGCAGGTTCTTTTCAACACTCCGTATTAAATCCTTACAATTATTAGAGTACTTTATACAATGGTTTTAGCAAGCGTGCGAAGTCTATAGAACCCAATAGCAATGTGAGTGTGTTTTGAAATGAAGTAATTAGGTTCTTTTCATCCCGCCATAGTCGAGTCTTCAGGGTGCATTCCTGGATTTTGAGTTGGCGTGCGGCTCCTATAGAATTTACTTATTACCTGAATGAAGAATGTGGCTATGTGGGTGGATATGGAATGTAGCGATTAGGTTCTCTTCAACTCTGTACAATAGATTCATAAGAGGTACAGATTAAAAATTTCTTGTGCTTGTCACAGAAAAAAGTGCTTGAAGACACACAAATGCTTATTTACGTTGTCATCCTGAAGGATTTTCAAGAATACTTGATTTTTTGTAAGAAACTGTGAGTGAATAGTTACGTCTTACGTACCAAATTCGAAGTTACCAGTTTTCGCTCGCCCTCACCACTCCACTTTGCCCTCTTGCTCGAACAGGTTGTTGGTAAAAGTCCAACAGGTTATAACAATGACCTTATATTCAATCCCATTCGCCATGTTGGAAATACTATGGTAGTGTTTTTTTGCGTGTGGTGGCATAAAGCAATGAAAATCCCTTACAACCCTATTGAACACGGGACTGGAGTGTTTCATATTGTCATTATAATGAGGCTTCGTCTCTGGTTGCCACAAACAAAACGACTTTTCCAGAGAAAGAAACGACCGACCGGTTGGTTTGTGGTTGCCATGATCTTCATGACGTCAATGTCCATATACGAGGTTAATGAAATACGTTTCTGCTTACGTAAGTGAGAAATCGGTCATTCACTCCCATCTGGTCGTCCATACCTTTGGGCTAAAACAGTTAATTATAGATGCAACCAGTATGGAAATTTATAGAACATTCATAGTGCAAAATGCAGTTTTAGTAGATGTTTTGTGTTGTCCTTGTCTCTGTTAGCAGGGTTAGCCTTTTGTAATAGCCACGGGCTAATTTGGCAGCCCTGGATGTGCATGTTGTACAGCCAAACCATTAAAGAAAAAAGTTGATGGGATGGAGAGAGGGGGGGAGGGGGCGGGTACAGAGGAAGAAAGGAGAGGGGTGAGAGGGATGGAAGGAGAAAGGAAGGTAGTCAGAAGGAGAGAAAGACAAATTTGATCACAAAGTACTTATTTGCTGATGCACAATCGGAACCCTAATTCTAGGGACAGTACATGTAGCCACAATCTTCCCTATGAATAAATCACGCATATTGACCTGTATCACCCCCATTCTGATTGACAGTAACGAGGTCTGATACAGAAATCATACAAAGGACACGAAAATACTGCATATAAGACTATAACGAAAAGCTTTTATTTAAAAACAAAATAGCTACCGTATAGTGCGTCTATGCAAATTTTAGGAAAGCTCCTATTCTATGCATATGTCTGTATACAGTTTCAAATTTTAACTTCTGTATATCATACAACTTGAGTTACAACGTCGACTTCGGATAACCTCTTACTTATTGTGTACAGAAATTTATCTTCGAAATCAAACAATAAAAAACACAAAAGACGACCTGAATCTGTCACTAGGAATATGCTGAACATATCTATCTTGTCAAATGGTGTCAAGTGATTTAATTTTGAATTTATTAGCATCGAGATTGTGTCTTCGTCCGCACGCATTTTATAGATTAATTCTCGCAAAATTTGCAAAAAAATGCTTCTTACCTCCGTCAAAACTGAGGTTTTGTTATGATTTTTGCATGCGTGTTTCAATCTGTAGCTTTGACAGGGTATTAATAGGAGAAAAGTTCAACGGGATACTTGGAGAATTGGAAGTATGGTTTGGCTCAGTTCTAATGGTACTTGAGAGGGAAAAATGCTTTGCCGCCCATTTGGCAGACCATGGTCACTTTCTACTGTGTTATGGTGTGGTGGTATGTACTATGTATCATGTACTATGTATTATGTACTATTTTTATTAGATTCAACAAAAGATCATATTCTATTGGTAGTATCCTTCAGCTTCTTGGTATTCTTCACCGAACTTCATGCGTCCTGGTTTTATTAACGGAATCTTTTGCTAACTTGGGACACCCCAAATCCAGAAGCCAGCCTTCTGTGAACCCTTTGTATCAGCTTCCTGACCCTCCAGTAACACCTGTTTATGTAGGATTTAAGAGATTTTAACAGTGACAAACAACATCCTCTATCCTTTCACTGTGCCATCTCGGCACAACTATTGGGTTTCTAAGCTTCTTTTGTCTGTAACAACCTGCATAGACAACACATGCTGGTCTTTGCAAATGTCTGGAATATTTCAAAGAAATAGAAGTAGCCCCAACTTTTAGAAGACTTATACGATTATATTATGAACAAGGACAGATTCGATTTATGTTACGACATTTACATGATATGAAAACAATTTCTTAGACTATTTTCCTATACAGTGTAACAGTTGTATCTTATAAGTTTTCAAGTCACAATCTCTCTTTTTCTTCGTTTGACCTCTTTCTAAATAAACCCATTGACAAGTGACCTACCGTCTGGTCTATCTGAGCACTTAATGACTAGATAACAGCACAAAGGGTCTTCTTGCGCCACAGGTAAAAGAAGCCCTTGGGCAAAGCCATGGCAACGGAAAAACACAAGAACTATTATTGGTCTAGTCGTCTGCACACCTAATGACAATATATAAAGGGGGAAAAGGTCTTCCGTACACTAAAGAACCTTTACAAGAAACACCTAGCGGAAAAGACCCAACCTTTTCTCAGCATATTAAGTCCTTCATGATAAGAGAAAAGGTGCAAACAATGTTTCTTCACAACAGGGCCTTCGGAGTAAGCCTCTAAGCAAAGGTCATGGCAATGGGAAAACATGGATTTAACCGAACAACCGATACGATACGAAAGCTGATTGAATAAAGATAGAAAAAAAAACTACTATTAAACCTTGAAATTCTACGTATCAGGATTTTACCCTACAAAACGTGAATATCTAATGTAGTCGATATAAGCGGCGCCCATCTCTATTCCTATTGCCCACGGACCAAACAGTTTAAGCAAGATGAATACCAGGCTACATGGTTTATACTTATCTCTATATTATATCTTTTTATCTATCTTCTGTATAACAAAAATCTCACTACTGAATAAGTATTCGTCTCTTGTCAAACGTATGAGCTGCTGAGACCACAACAATTTATTTCTTGAGCTCTTGAACATTCTAAAGTGCAGACTCAGCGAGAGGGGCGAAATTCAATAGAAACCTGGGAGAAAAATTTGAATCTAACTGTTTCACTCGCAGAAACTGTGTGTACCAAGATAAAGACTTTACCGCCAGACTCTGATGTTCCAGCTGTTTAAAATCATTGTTTTACATCAGAGAAAACAAAATTTTACAAGATAGGTGGGTCCACCAAAGTGAGCAGAATGTCTGAGTGAAAACTTTTTAACACTTTCGCCAATTGTTTCATCATGTTTTAAAGGACTCATGTTTCATTATTGCCCTGAGGAAGAAAGCAGACGATCATCAATAAGTTGTATCCTGAAAAATACACGGCTGTGAGTATAGAACGTTGTTATCCTATTGATAACTTTTCAAAAGTCTGGTACATTTTACCCTTACACTAGATCACCAGGGATCAGCACAACAGAGAGGCTATTATTAACACAAAACCGCATCTCAACCCTGAAGACAGAGATTATTGCAATGCCCTAAGGGATGTCGACCCATGTAACATTGGGCAGTAAGAAGGCTGGGCTTTGTGACCATGGCAACGAAACAACAACAGGTAAACACAACTGATGAGATGTACGTCAGAAATGTGTCATTATATATTAATGAGGAGGGCAAGTAATAATCCACTAATGTTTCGTTCACAATTGGAAAAGAGGGCCTACAACTGTTGCTTTTATGCACATTCGGGCGTGCCCCCTATGTGGACCCGTGGGACAACCTACCGGGCTATATTTGAGCACGGCCGGCCCCGGATTATTTTTAATTTGGAGTTAAAATCAACCCGGGACCCGGTGACAAATAGACGCCGTGATAAAATCGTGCAAAACCCGAGAGGTACCCCCGTGGTATCCGGCAGTCCACCGGGACAAATTTGAGTCTTCGGAGCCCGGCCGGGGCTTACATCCCGACATTACAGTATTACAGGGCGGGTCAGAGAGAATCTCATATAATCTTTAAGAAATACGTCACGCAATTTTGATATCATTGATATTTGTATATAATATTATGTATTACATATATTATATATATTGATATTACTGATGAAGACCTTTGTTTTCAACGGAACTGTCGAGCATTTGTCTTTACAGCTGTTATATTCAAATTTTGATATGATCATTATATTGCCATCCAATAGAAACAATAAGCATTAAGTAAAATAAAATTGTTACCTTCTATTCAATGGCAGAAAAAAAGACATCCACGCTGTTAGAAACCTAACCATCTACTAAAATCTTTACCCTGCTTTATTAAAGCAGTACTCTCAGTAAACTCATTTTACACGGATCTGCTGATAGAAAAATAGATACCTATTATGAAGTCTCCAACAGAATTGCTCCGTGACCTAAAAAATTCTAATCGGATAATCGGAACCCTTGCGGATTAATCTAGTCTAGGTATATGAGATTAGCCGATAATCCTATCAGTGCCTAAAAACACAACTTTGTCTCCGGAGCTCCATGGCTCAGTTTCTTTCCAAATGACCAGATGCCTACATATTTTGTCGAGTATTCTAGTAGAAACTACATTCAACAAGACCATCACATGTCCAGGTCAAAAGATACAAAAACTGAAGTTCTGCTTCAGTACCAATGTCACATACCAGGGTGTCCGAAATCGACCTTGACCTTCGTCTTCCCAACCGCCACTTACATGCCAAATATCATTTTAATATATCCAGAGTTATGCTGAACACAAATATCTGGAAACACAGACATACAAACAGACACGCCAAAAATTATACCTCCAGTATATCAGGGCACTGGTTCAGCCATCACTGAACAGAGACGGTGGGCGATGTGCTAGTAAAATTCCTGGCACATTTGACCAGTTACTGACGTCACGTATACGCAAGATTACGTGTCAATAAGGTCACGTGGTTAATTGCAACTCTCGTGTGAGTCAACGTTCGGAAGTGACTGGTCATTTTTGATCCTGAAGTAGGCAACAATGATCGTTGAAAATTTGATCCGTGTAAATATTTATGTTGTAAGAAAGTTAAGCATTTCACTGTGTCTGCATATGTGTTTCTTTCTTTCTTTGTTTTTTTTACAAGTAAAACGTTTGTGTTTTCTTGATCTATATCTTCTGGTACAGAAATTCCAATGAAAACCTCGTTGATATTGTTCACCAATAAATTAGCAAAAGATGTTTTACACCTACACCACTGTATAAATATAACATCTATAAACAACCCCTTCTAGTCCATTACTGCACCTTTTTATATTGCAACAAGAACGTTGGATGATCACAATTAGATTCATGTTAGTATCATTTGACTTTATGATAATTCTATGTAATAATGATATTTCAGAATGCCATGTATGTTTAAGACTATATATTTCTAAACTCAACTAAATGTTTATGTAATTGTTCGGACTTAAATCATGTAATCTGAATCTCTGTTGTATTTTGTCTAAAACCCTTACCTCTTCAACTCATCGAATAGCGCCCTGTAGGCCGATTTGAGCTTCAAAGATTTTATTCATGGATAAGGACTAAAACCAGCAAACAATAATTGGAATATGATCCACAGTAAAAGAGTATGAACATTGCAACACACAAAACTTACAAAACGTACTTCTTTATAATTGAATCCGTTGGTATTTACGGGAGTTTTGGTTTCTTCGTATTTGTTCAGCGGTTGCCGCTTCAGTGTGTAGTGGGTGTCGGCAACTTGACGTTCCACCCCATATAAGGGTAATGACGTCACTCTCAAGGGTCATTGAACTAACGAACTGTTCGGACTGTTTCGGAGTATAGCACAGTACATACTTTTATATAAAGAAAACAAGTTATCAAAGTAGCTTAGATCAATTTTGTTCCGATACTGTTGATCCCTATCTTTTCGAACACCAACTAGCTGTACAGTGAACATGTAATTTTCGATAATAGCCTTTTGTGTACAAGGGGGGTAGCTTTTTCTCTCTTTCGTCTTGGGATTTGATAAGTTTTAAAGTGTTCGGCGCCATTTTAGATCAATGAGTGACGATGACAACAATACAAACATTGTACTAGAGATAACGCACATGTATTTCTAGTACTTCTGAACCAAATACATGCGCAATTTTGTATTCCAAACACTATGAAAATCCGTAGCCTTGTAGGGAAGGACCGGGCTTCGCTACAAAACTATGTCTCTACGTCTCTCTTCAGATATCAACAGTTTTGAGACCTTTTAAGGTCCAAATCCAACGTATTCTAAGATACAAAAGCAAATGGGTAAGTTTTATTAATAAAAAAACTGAGTGAAAATACATTGAAAGTAACGCGACTGTACACGTTGTTTATTCATAGCTCTAAGCCCGTTTTGGCTAGGTACGGGTGTAATTCGTTGCACCTGTCACTAGCACTGGTTCTGATCGGTATGACTATACATCTACTATAGCTTCTTTACTAACGGCGTTTATAATACAAGATTCAAATCAACTTACCTTTAAACTTCTCCAATCACGGGAAAGCTCCGTCTTGTCCCACACAGCTAGATGTGAAACTCCAGGTCGCTATCCGGACGGGAGAACTGTTCGGCGTATCCGACATGTTGGCGGGGCCGGGTTGTGAGTGTTGAATCGGGCGTGACGGTGGTCAGGGTGACCTGATTCTGAAAACTATACAAGTCACGCTAACCCTGGGCCGGGGATAAAAGTGTTCAACCGGCGAACACAGTCTGTATCTATTGAAGATCGCCGAATGTTACATGCAATCGTTGAGCGTTTTTTTAGTTTTTCACATGAAAACCTACCCTGTTACATTGCACGCGGCACGGAAAAATGCGAGCATCGCAGATCTTAGTAGTACTGCTGAAAACGTCATATAGAGCCCTTCAGACGATCAATTTTCAGAAAGAATTTGCTTTTTTTCAACTGCCAATCTCTATTAGTTTTCTATATAACTGAAGTTTACACCGTAAACATTCTCCGGCGTGCGCTGCATGTCACAAACGGCAGACAACACTCCCAGTCCCGGGAGGACCACGGGAAGCTCACGGTGGGACGGTTACCAGGTTACAGACAGGTGTGCGCTTTGTGATTATAATGAGGATCTGGCCGGTCAACCCACAGTCCTGGGTTCGAATCCCGTTCAATGTGTCTAGCAGTTCGGATCTAGATCAGTTTGTGTAACGAAATTTTGATAAAAGAGAGAGCTAGAAGGAGTTCGTCTCGTCGGTCAAACTAGTACTCTACTCAGTCCTTTGGCTACACTATGTAACGTTACCATGCATGGGCGCAGTTTCTACCGTATATTGAGGTCGCCTGAGTTATTCACCGCTGAATGGACACTTATGTCACAGACACCTCTATTGTCAGCTATCATCAGAAATTCATTCTGGCCACAATTGCACAATACACACGCGCACACATGCAGTTTACACTATAGACGTTAAAATGGTGTCTAAACGTTATTCTCATGAGTAGACCAGAACAATCTGAAAGAAAAAAGGAGAAAAAACATTTGTATATATTTGTATGTCTCTACTAGATATTTACTTTTTCTTGTCACGTAACGCTAGTTCACCTTTATCCGTGGGGTGACCTTTATCCGTTGTCTTAAAAACAGAACATTTAGGAGTATTAAGTCTGCGGACAGTGGTTTCAAATTTGCAGTATTTTTAAAATGTTCCGATTTGAAACCACCGTCTGTCGACTTCATATCCCTAAATACGTTTTTTTTACAAACAACGAATATAGGTTATCCTCGGATAAAGGTGAACCAGCCTTACATGTTTTTCTTTCTTTTCTATTTTTCACCGCCGTTGCGTGTGAAGGTGATAAGCCTGAAGGGTTAGTCCTGGTTATATATGGGCGGGCGGGCGGCCCTTCTGAAGAGGTTACTCGCGTTCACCAGACAACCATAGCCTCCTACAGGCTCCTTCGGCTGTTCAGAAATTGTACAAACTCTCCAAGTAGGGTGGGTGATACACAAGTGTTACCCGATCATTTGGCACTGTTTTATTTTTAATTTTTCTTTTCCAAAAAGTCCCTATTTTGTGCCATTTTCTCCCCAGTTCAAACCAACAAATAAGTCGGATTGAGATTAGTGCAATATGCGAGTGAATCTCCAGTCGTTGTGTAGTAGATATGACCATCATGTAATGACCTATCGGTCGGTCAATCTCTTGGTGACGTATGTTGTTACCGTGCAACAATCCAATCACTTCTTCTGTTATAGCAACCGTGTTTTTTTCGACCTAAAGTACGTGTCATATAATAGGTGCTACATTTTGACATAGAACACTAATTGTTTGGTCATTAAATAACAATAAGATTTTCTAATGAAAAGTCAATATCTATTTATTAAACAAAGGACATCTTTCCTGATGAAATGAAGAAAAAAAATGTGATTTTTTCATGTGTAATTCTATTTCGCCCCTCACACTTGGTAACCTTCTAGACACCTTTCGATCCAAACGTCCTAGAGGTCAAGTACAAACTAAGACTTAAACCAATGGTCCTTTAAGAACTTTCATCTCGTTTCAAGCACTCCAGACATTTTTTTCCGACCAACGTAAAAGCTGACTTGGTGACCTTTAATACAGCTTCCAATCAAAGGACCTAGAGGTCAAGTACAACCTAAGACTTAAACCGATGGTCCTTAAGCTTTATTAAGAACTTTCATGTCATGCCGACCACTCCAGACATTTTTCGGACCAACGTAAAGCCAAGGTGCGGACCTGTACCACAATATTGTTGCAGGTGTATGTGAAAGGTTGTTGGTGAGACAAGCGGGGCCTTTATCCCTGTCATGCCGACCTGACGGACGGACTGACCGGTACCTGTCAGAACCAGACCCGCGTCTATACATCACTCTGTAGGCCTCTCTGGGACAGTTTTATGGATGTCATCAGTTCGTGTATTTTTTATAGGCTATTTAGAAAATTAAGAAGAATATCCCTCTTTTCAATCGATAAAAGTTTAATTTTTATTGCATTATACACATTATATGCGTTTTCATGATATCATAAAAAGATGAATGAATGAATCAAAGAATGAATGAATGGATGGATGGATGTTGGAAGGATGGGAGGAAGGAGGGAAGGAAACAAGGAAGGAAAGAAGGACGGACGGAAGAAAAGAGGGAGGAAGGATGGAAGCAAGGATGGAAAGAGAAGGAAAGAGAAGGAAGAAAGAAAGAAAGAAAGAAAGAAAGAAAGGAGGGAAGAAAGAAAGGAGGGAAGGAAGAAAGGAAGGAAGGAAAGAAAGAAAGAAGAAAGAAAGAAGGAAGAAAGGAAGGAAGGAAGGGAGGGAGGAAGAAAGAAGGAAAGAAATAAAAGGAGGAAAGAAAGAAAGGAGGGAAGAAAGAAAGGAGGGAAGGAAGGAAGGAAGAAAGGAAGGAAAGAAAGAAAGAAAGAAAGAAGAAAGAAAGGAAGGGAGGAAGAAAGAAGGAAAGAAAGACGGAAGAAAGAAAGAAAGGAAGGAAGAAAGGAAGGAAGAAAGGAAGGAAGAAAGGAAGGAAGGAAGAAAGGAAGGAAATCTAGGTACTATACTTTCGACAAACTAATGCCTGAGATTCTGTTTCCCCATTAGACGTGAACCACAGAGCTGCGTTAGTGTAGCCCTGTTCCCAGCCTGCCCGGTGGCATGTGCCGGTTCCGTGCGCCCATGCCGTGTGATGGGACAAGGTGGATTATTGGATCGATCCGCCCCTTTCTCCTTTATTCTCACAGGCCGACAAGCGTGGTTGGTTACACAACGTGTGACCATCCCACCGACTTCTCGTGCTGTGAGCCAGTCTCTATCGTTCCCTATTGAGTTTTAACGCCCTACTTCGTAACCGTTCTATTGCCCATTAGACATCAACTAGAATAACTGTCAAAGTCTACGGCGCGACCAGAGTTAAGTCGTCGGGATAGACGGCTTGTTCAGCCGAAGAGATCGGCTCGTTGGCCCGGTGAGTCTGGCCACCAAGCCAACATGGCGACCTGGAAACGGATCCTCGCCTCTTTCATCGCTTCTTTGGTTCTAGTCGGCAACGTTTTTGGAGAGGAACCAAAACCACGACAAAGGATGACCAAAGGTTAGTTTCTTGTTGATCTTTTTTACTTTTTTTGTCTTGTAAGAATCTTAGAGTAATACTTTCTCCCAAAGTGTGTCTTAAACCCTTGCACACCTGTTACAGAAACGTCAACAAACTTCTAAAAACGTAAGCTAGCGAACCGCAATCCATTGTTGTTCACAATGCTGTTTATACAATCTTTATCCTTTGTTATTACAATGTACATTCTTGACTACAATAAAGCATCTGGTGATAGCAGGTTTTAGGTTTTTGTTATTCACGAACTAGAGAAAATTGTGCGTACCGAAAACCCCTAGAAAATTCGTGACGACAAAACGGCTCAGATAATCACTATTGATGCTTTGGATAATCAAAAGTGACATTCTGGTATTTTATGCATGAAAATTATCATTAGAACCATAAAATCACTAAGCTTTTTGTTGTAATTGCACAACAATTGTACAAGGTACAAAGTATATATTCATATGTGACAGGGACGGTTTTCAGGTGAAAAAACGCGCAACCCTCTATCGATCTGAAATATGGCCGATCTTCCATCGATACGACAAGGGTATAAGGGCGCGGGCATATAGGTCGTGCGATCGTCGTACGATTTTGATGCCATAGCTATAGGATTTTCAAGCAGGCTGTGACAGAACCAACCCGGCACTGACAAGGATAAGACAACGTTTTGTATAGCAAGACAGCTGAGCTTTGCAGGACACATAAATTTCTGTCCCAAGAAATACCAGAAGTTAGCAATCACACTACGTATGTGTCCACGTCATTATGGTAAAGGATATTTCTAACATTAGCAATGCGTTTATGAAGGTCATATATCAGGGTGCACAATTTTTACAGGCAAATTCCATCTCTATAAAGACATGTTAATTTGATTATATGACTGACATCCGCTACGAAAACCCAAAACCTATGCGAGCATGCGAATACAAAAAAAATAATAAATTCGCAAAAATGGTTGCCTTCAGTATGAAATCTACGTAGTCAGAAAGGTTAAACAAATGATTTAACACACCGAGTGAGGTAAACACTATTTTTTTTCATTTTTGTTCTTTCACATGTCTTTGACGTTACAATTTCTTTGGAACTCTTTGACATAAGTATCCATTTTGGCAATTTAGATTTACATATAGAGATATAAACACTCACTTTACAGCTGCTTTATACCGTTAACAGTGTGGTTCAATCCTTTTTTATTCTATATTTGGAAACGGCCCAAAATTGATGCGCGCTGATGTAATCCATATAATCATATCAGTAACAATTCCAGTGAGATGTACTTCTATTGAATTGTTCTGCCAGTTCATTTTAGTGACGCTGAAGAAGAGTGATGGATGTCACCCTAAACGTCCGGAATCAAAAATCTCCAATTTCATCCAGTTGTAGAGTTTGAATATCTAAAACAGAAGTTGACGATGCATACCTTAAGATGCCGCTCAAGATTTTTTTCTCACACCCAAGTCAGTTGTTAAGGTCACGTCTGACGAAAAGTGTATAGAGAAAGATTTTGGTCATGTAAAAAGATTGCCTCATTGTCAAGTATCATTTATTTAGTCGAAACGCGCTACGTCTAGTACTGATGTTGAAGTTAAACCTGCACCTGTGTGCTGTGTTGATGCCATTGTCATGGTTATAAGGGAGTAATGACCTATAGGACATACCTGACGTCACATGGCGCGCCGCTTTGTTGCTAAGCAACGATCATGACGCTTAAGCACTTCACAATGACGCGGACTTACCTTACCACAATTGAATGGTCCTTACACTAAGATGTCCTTCCGGGTGTTAATGACCTTAGAACATCATTTATTCATAGCTGGCATGTATAGATCTGGGTATGTTACACAAAGGGATGTCCCTGTGGCTCAACTGGTAGCAACCTCAAAGTTGAGCTACTGGTTCCAATTAGTTACCTTCGCCAAGAAGGTTATATTTTCGTTAGCGTTTTTGTGTTTGTGTGTAGAAGACCAGCATAACTCTAGAACGCCTAAATGAATTGTATTGATATTTGGTATGTAAGTAGGTCTTGATGAGATCTGAAAACGATTAGATTTTGGACCACCTAGCCCACTTGTTACGGTACTGCAGCGGAACTTCCTGTTTTGATATCTCGAGTTCTGGTTTGTAACTTGGAAACCCCAGTTCACACCTAGGTAGGACATCGGTTGGGGCTGCGTCCCTCTTTCAGAAGGGACGTAATGCTTTTTCCTAAAATTTGCTTTCGGACAGACGAGGACAATGTGGCACTGCACTCATGTTTTTGGTTATTTATTTACTTTAACAGTGCCACATCCAAACTACTGGCAGAAGGTCAAAGTAATATTTTACCTCCCGACCGAAGTCATCAAGTAGCCGTTTTTACACCTGGGTGAAGTGAGGAAGGTCGTGTAAAGTGCCTTTCTCAAGGGCACAACATCGGGGGCACGGCGAGTATCGAACTCGGGACCTCTAGATTCCAAGCCCGACACTCTACCAGTTTGATTGTTTGTTTGTTTGTTTGTTTGTTTGTTTGAACCTTTATTTATTCATGAAAGCTCTAATCGGCCTGCAAGCCGCTTTTCATTGAGGTCATAAGGGAAGAGGCAAGGGCCAGACAAAGTATATAACAGAGATACAGTTAACATTGTTTAAAGTCCTTATAAGTACATGTACTATACGTCTATAAGTCTTATTAGTCATATAAGTCTATAAGTTACGCAACACCACGAAAGGGGAAGGACCAGTGGCCTCGTCCTGTAAAAAGATGCCCTTCTACTGAAACAGCAAGAAGGCTTGCTCTCTTATGTAAGACTGGGTAATACAAAGTGTACAGCACAACGATACACTCGCTCGTCTGTTCCTTCATTTGTTTGGACATTATAACATTTGAGTCCCCTCTTGTAGGCCGGGTACCTCGAGCACGTTAAAGGGGAAGGGCTGGCAATCTCTCCATGTAAAAATATACCCGGCTACTGAAACAGCGATAAAGTATGCTCTCCTATATACGACTAGGCACTGCAATGTGAATAACACAATGATACACTCGCTCGTCTGTTCCTCTCTTCGTTTGGACATAACACTAACAGGTCCCGTCTTGGATGAGATACCTCGAGTACGTTAAAGGGTTGGGCTGGCAACCTCCGAATGTAAAAAAAAACTGCTACTGAAACAGTAAGTAACCTTGCTGCCCTATGTGTCAATAAGCACTATACACCTTTCTCACGCGGCGGCCATGATAGATCTAAAACGAGTTCAATGAGGCAAACAAAAGGCTGTTCATCATGATTAGTAGTTCAACCAATGATAGCATGGAAATTAGAAAATTGGCCAATAACAGAATGGCTGCATGTCCGTCAAATATTTGCATTATTATGTTTTTATTTTGCATCTCTTAAGGGAATATGGGATCAGTATGCGAGTCTAAATTGCTACATATTTCGCTGCATAGCACTGGTTATAATATCTATTGTTTGATCTTGTATTGTGAAAATTTGTGTGGTCTGGGGAAAAACTAAATGGGAGTTGATTTTAGAAATAAGTTTTGTCTGTTGCCTCATTGACCTCGTCTTCAATCTATGATGGCCGCCGCGTGAGAAAGGTGTATAAGGTGAACAACACAATAATACACGCGCTTGTCTGTTCCTCCCTTTGTTGCCGTTATGAGTCAGACATCGATCGATTGGGTTGATAGGAGAATGGGAGTATTTACCCCTGTATCTTTCGTAAGGGGTCGACGCCCGGCCGGCCGGTTTTGAGAGTTTTGAAGTCACGCAATTCTCTTTATGTGAAGAAACGTTCACTAAGACGCTAATGGAGGGTATAAAATCCAATTAGTGATCAATCAAAACTCAAATTCTATTCACTTTAGGTAAAATAGTGCGTTAATGGTCAGTGCAGGAAAGAGTGAGTGAGTGAATGAGTGAGTGAGTGAGTGAGTGAGTGAGTGAGTGAGTGAGTGAGTGAGTGAGTGAGTGAATGAGTGAGTGAGTGAGTGAGTGAGTGAGTGAGTTATAGCAATAAATTAAGGGTTAATGACCCGCCTGTTTCTCATTGTCTATGGTGACATAACGCCTGGTCTTTTGCTATAACCAGTGAGTAAAACCACCGAGTGAGCGAAGCGAATGTTATTATCATATAGCCAATTCAAACTGACCCATACAAATTCCTTGGTATTACACATAGATCCTTTATTCAATAATATGTCATACAAATTCAATACTCTGTCATAACGCTTCATAATGATAAGCAAATAATAGATGTGGTTGGCTACAGGGCACTGATTGTATCTTATACTGTAGCAGGGTTTATTTGAACAACCTTTTGGGCATGCCTGGTTTAGAGGAATTGTTTATCTAAACCACACCTTTTCAGATATTTACTAAGAAAACGGATGGGCGCATTTTTACGTTTAGAAACCAGTTAGGTCGCATACTGCGTTCCAATGACTCGTGAGAAACTATGTATGTTCCCGTTGCTTACATATAAATATGTCATCTGATCTGTAACTTACCTATCTAGAGTCTTCAGTAAGACAATGTGTGACATTTTTTATCTTACATTTTTCTTTCAACACGGAAATAGATGCACACAATCTATAACAATCTCTTGTTCAATAACTGACGAAAAATAGTGGATATTGTCTTCAATGTCTGACGGTTTGGAAAATCATATCCAGTTCATTCTATTTTGTTTAATTGAGATTGCAGACAATGCAATACATGGCAAACCCAGGTAGCGTAGTTGATATTGGGTGCCAACACATACGTACATTTACACTTCTCCTAGATATAGAATACATGTACATAATTAACTGAAATGTAAAACTAAAATTAACGTATACTTCAAATGAAACAACAAAATTAAACCTAAAGACTATCTTATTACCTCGGTGCGTACTCTTCATCGACAAATCTCTTAATTTTCCAATAGAGGAACACATTTTCCTTGAGATTTTAGTAATCATCTCGCAGATTATGCATCATTTAATTGCTGTGTAGTGAAGTATACGGCCTCAAGGGCACGGATTATGTGATGATCTGTTGAGGCCAATAGGTTTAGGAATTGTCACAACCCAGATATGCACTTAATCCACTTCAACATCTGTTGAAGTCGCATTCTATGTGTGGCACATCTGTTATATATTACTCGTACAGCTTCATATTAATGCCTACGTCACATTTCCAAACCGGGGCCCGGTCGGGCAGCTTTCGGGAACGAAAAGTATGATATAAAAGAAAACAAACTACACAAGACGTAAAGAGAATTATAGTTGTTGGCATTATTTGTGTGTATTGCTACGTATGCATTTCTATTTTTCATTTCCACAATCAGCCCGGTCGGGCCCCGGTTTTGAAATGTGACGTAGGCCTGACCCGTTGTTGGTATTGTCAAAACTAAAATTGAACAAATCAACATAATACACATATCTTCATCAACGTAATACTAGTATTCCAGTCGCATCATGACATATCTTTCTCAGTCACTGTCCCTAAACTTCTGAGCGTATACAAAACATTTCCAGTTGCTTGAGGACTGGCATATTGTGCATTCTAATCGCATTCTTTATACGTTACGGATTCGTGAATAAAGGCAGAGCACATACTTATTTGAGTCATCTGTTTACCTAGTATTATCAAAACCCGAAATCTATAGGTAATCCTCTTCAACTGGTATTTAGGTCGCTTTCCATATAACAGAGAATAAAGTATGCCCAGGGGCTTTTAAAAGTGACATTTAATACCTTCATACCTTTTTGAAGAATTCTGTTCGTCTTTTATAGTGTATCTTTTCTTCTATATAATGAACCCATTTAGGTGCAGAGTTGCATACTAGTAGTTAGTTCAATTTTCAGCTTGTTGTGCATGGAATATTTTCGATATCCTACAGCTAATTGCAAAATGTACTAGCTGTCATTCAAGAGAAGTCTGAAAGATCTGGGCCCAGTGCTATGCATTAAACTCGCCACAGCACGAAAAGAAAAACACACATTCGGTCAACCTTACCGGCTATTAAAAACGGACTGCATTATCATTAGGGGTTAAATCTTATTATCATATAGCCAGATGGAGTTGGCCAATCAGAGGCCCCCATTTCCCATGGGTTATCAGGCAGTAACCTCAAAAGTGGTCGGTTATTCTAATAACCGACCACTTTTTGGACCGCACCATTATACAGGGGACAGTCATGAATTTTTTTTGTACTGTTGTTTGTGTGTAAACCATGCATAACTGTCAAAAATATTATGATTGATTGGTTATGTTAATTAGGGCTCCACATGGGGAATATAGGGATACTTGAAAAAGAATTATGCTGATTTTACACATTTTCATTATGGCTTTCTAACGTGATTAAGCCGGTACCTTCCTAAATCACTTCATATATATGTACTTTGTCG
>NC_049981.1:2075744-2080091 GCF_000003815.2 Branchiostoma floridae | reverse complement strand
ATCGCACCTGACCAGGGATTATCTCACCATATACACCTCGGGTCGGGGCATTAACCCTTTATTGTAATCTTGTAGTTCTATCATGTAATGTAGTAAAATTATCTGTATTCATAAATTATGCACATTGTGTCTAGGGACACTTAAAAAATAGGTCAAGTGACCTATGTGTAATTTTTTCAGGTAAAACAATAAAGTGAGAAAGTGAATGGGATCTACGACAGCCTTTTCTCACATAAGACATCTGAATGTTGTACGACAGATCTACAACTTTCTCAAGAATATCGTACGACAAAATGTTGCTAGATGACTAAGATTAAACAAAAACGTACCAACAAACGAAAAGGGACACAAAAACTTCCTAAAAACGAAAAGGGACACAAAAATGTACCAACAAACGAAAGGGGACACAAAAGCAAACTGACAAATGAAAAGGGCCACAAAAACAAACTCAAACACACATCTACTTAGAGATACGCGTCAACCGCCTACACCCCATAATTATTTGAGGAGGTCGGAATTGAGTCAACAAAGAGGAGCTTATGAGACACTTTTCCGTGCCTATTCAGACCTCGCTTCTGTCGCACGCACGATGTATGTTGTTAGTGTTACCAGGGTAGACAGCATCAACATGTGGTTACGTCATCATACCTAGAGAATAGAAAAGAGAAGAATAAAGACTTTCTTCTTTGAGTATGAATACGTGCAAAAACTTGACACAGGATGCAAAGAAATACGAATTTTATTTTCTCAGGTGGATGTTTCTGCAACGAGTTTTCAATAGAACACCTGTTTCTTTACGCCTGATAATTTCTACCCTTCACAGAGGATTTGTTTCTTTGAGAACATAATTGTATCTCCATTGTTGTCTTGCTGATCTGTACACGTACAGAAGTGAAGGGTTGGTTTGCTATGGATATGTTTAAAAACTGTACATAGGACTCAATGAGAGACAATTTCATTTTGCGGATGTTTCTGTGACAAGTCTTCAGGAGAACATCTGTCTCTTTCCAAATAATGTCTAACCTTCATAGACGATTTGTATCTTTGAGACGATAATTGTATCTCCATTGTTGTCTTGTAGATGTGTACACATATAGGAAAGACACGGTTGCCTGTAATAGCACCAGACGAGGTGGCCGAGTGGTTAAGGCGATGGACTGCTAATCCATTGTGCTCTGCACGCGTGGGTTCGAATCCCATCCTCGTCGATAACTTTTCCTTTTTGCTCGTGGATCCCAAACTCATTGGTTCGAATCCCGCTACATCCTGAGAACACCACGTGATTGTCCGGAGGGGTTATAGACGGCTGTTTGGTGAAGTTTATCTCATAGAGCACGTTATTAAAGAACCCACCACACTTATCGATAAGGGTAGGGGTGTGCAACAGTTCCATAACAATTCCCTCTTTTTCTTGTCACTTTCGCCCTACGGTAGAATTTTCAGCCAGGCTACATGAATGCAATATATAAGAACCGACAAAGATCTCCGACAACGTTTTCGGTCACTAAAGCAGCTCATTATAACTTTTGTTATGACGTGCATCTCAGAAGTACCACCAAAAGGGTTAGATGAAGGTAGCCATCTAGGTATAATGGATGTCAGTCATTTCTATTCATTGTAACTGTACGTACATGTATCATTCAGGAAGTTGTAGAGAATTCGAAAACACCAAACCATTTGCCACTCACTTAGTTGTAAAAATCACATATAATTGTATAGTTGCACGTTTGGACATTGTCGTGCAAGTCGAGACAATGCATGATAAAGACGAGAACTGTTGACAGGTCAGGGGCCGTCACCTTTGACATATTGCCCACAATTCCTGTCACTGGACATGCGTACACGGAATCATGAATGTTCTTATAATCCTGTAAGTGACCAATGTCTACCAATATTCTATATTTGTCAATAATCTCCAAAATCTATCAAAGCATTTCGATGATGTTCAATGTTTTTCAAAGATCTGCCATTAAGCTGTCAATGATCTTCGAGGTCTCTTCAATGATATCTTAATGATTTTCAATGATTTCCAATGTCGTCAACACAAGTGGCCCTTCACTTGTCTTCCAAATATATCCATCCATAGCCTTGTATGATATCCAAATGTCCTTCTTCAACGGGCTGTCGGTGATCACCAAAAGTCATCAAATTTTCCCTTGATGATGTCAATGACCAATGACTGTTGGTCGCTCTCCTGTTGCCAGTGCTGCGATGATAGGACCTTATAACATTGCGTGTGGAAAACATCCCTACATATTTCCGGTCCTCTTAATGATTGTACAGATGAGAGATGGCAGATTCACCATTCCCCGAGCACCGATCATGTCTCATCTATAATTCAGACTTGGCTCAACACACCGCTCTGTCCACAAAGGCTGTTCAGTGTGTTTTATATCACAATCTCCCAGCAACAGTGAAGCATGGGAATAATGTATAGAAAGGTGGTAGAAGCTCGATTCTCTATGCATTCTTCTATGTACGTGCGTGCGTTGTACCTACTTTCTTTCTGTATACTTGTTGAGGTCTACTGAAATGTATCGAATGACGTTTATTGCTTGGTGTATAAAACTATAGTTATCTATGCAGCTTTTACATGACACATAAGAAGTGGTATGAGATATCATATGATTGTTATCAACTCCCAACGACTTACACGTGAAACATGGCGGTTCGCTTGAAGACAAATATGTACGTCCATTCACAGGGATCCGTGCTTTCTTTCAACTGTTGAATAAATCTTACATATCATAGCTATTACCTGAAGAACGCGAAATTTTAGGTCTTTCTGTGTCAGAAAAACAAAAAGAGTGCAGAAAAGTCCCCAGTTATAAGATTTATCATAATGTGTACGGTACTCTGTGGCTAGCAGGGCTAGGGTAGGGTAGCCTTGTATTAAGATCAGTAAAAGTAACGACAAAATGTTGACTGTAAAAGAATCAATATTGAAACGTTCCAGAGGTAAATGACCTGTGAATTGAAGTTTCGCGAGTGAAGGGGCGCGGTCACCTTTCTTCTTGGTGACCTGTATGTCTAAGATCACCTGCGGGCGTCTTAAGGGCCCAACCGAGGAACATTCTTCTGTCTCAGAAAATAGACCAATCATTATACGTCACACCAAGTGCCGCTTAGTCTGCTTCTGTGAGTGGAGATAGTTCGTTCAGTGCTAGTGTACCCCGGATTTCCAGAATACTTTTCAAAAAGTTTCCTTTAAACTTTCATTTGTTCATTGTTCTAATCCCTCTTGAGTATCTTTTAATCTGAGGTTCAAAAAGTTTCCTTTAAACTTTCATTTGTTCATTATTGTAATCCCTCTTGAGTATCTTTTAATCTGAGGTTCTTTGAAATATAATCCCTCAAATTGTTTCTCTAATCTCATGTAATTTACCGTAATAGGGGTCCAATTAGTACTTGCCACCGTTTCGGTGTAGTGCGTCCTTAACAACGGCGTTGTTAGGTGCTGCGGAGTGATATAGTCCGTGAGAATTTCCATTTCCACTTTGTCAGAAATGCTCCATGTTATTGAACTTGATCCATGACATAGTAGAGCACTGTTAAGTAATGTATTCGAAGGTTTTCAAAATCCCCGTGAAAAACCCTGAAAAATCCTTCCGAAAGCCGGATAGCCCCCGGCACTTCCAGCCGGTTTCAGAAATGAAGTCAAACCGGTTGTGGGGTTTATGTAAAAAAAGGACAGGTTGACCGGTAGGTCTTTAGCATCATTAGCACCATTTAGTGAGTCTGGGTCATTCTTTTGCGTCTCATCCGTCCACTAAGGAAACTTTGTACATCAAATATATACCAACAGCGAGTGCGACAGACGAAAAAAGCGAGCTCAGTTCACATAATCTAGATCTGCATTGAGATGACAAAACATCAGCAGCTGTAGAATCTGTATAAGCCTCATTAGAGTAAGCTCATTCAACCTCTGACTACACAGAAAGGACAAATAGAAGAACACAATACAAACACCTGCGGGTTGTTAACGGTTTATCCTCACACTTTTCTTCATTAGATCAACCCGGAACTCACCTGGAAATGTTGCCAAGTCGCAGATGAAAACACAAGATGACACGGCCTAATTTTTGGTCATACAAGGCACGAAAAGAATCCATCAAACAAAATGTAAAGATTGGATACTATAAATCGTGGTAAGGCTAGTATCTACTTGTATTAGGCAATCCTACTCAACGCCACACAAAATTCTGACACACAGCAATTCTCGTGAGTCTACTAAAACTACACAAACATATTAATTCGAATGACGTTACCTATGTAAAAGCATATAGATATATCAATATGTATAGTATGTGGGGGAAGGACAACCTCAAGCCAAACCGTTCACACTTA